>NC_090341.1:3373450-3548877 GCF_035084215.1 Heptranchias perlo | reverse complement strand
TATCAAGTCGTACTTCAAGGTGATGATTTTAGCCTGGAACCGGTCAGATGGGCAGAAAAGTGGCAAATGGAATTCAATCCAGAGAAGCGTGAAGTAATGTATTTGGGGAGAGCAAACAAGGCAAGAGAGTACACAATAAATGGGAGGATACCAAGGGGTGTAGAGGAAGTGAGGGACCTTGGAGTGCATGTCCACAGATCCCTGAAGGTAGCAGGACAGGTAGATAAGGTGGTTAAAAAGGCATATGGGATACTTTCCTTTATTAGCCGAGGCATAGAATATAAGAGCAGTGAGGTTATGCTGGAACTGTATAAAACATTGGTTTGGCCACAGCTTGAGTACTATGTACGGTTCTGGTCACCACATTACAGGAAAGATGTGATTGCATTAGAGAGGGTACAGAGGAGATTTACGAGGATGTTGCCAAGGCTGGAGAATTTTAGCTATGAGAAAAGATTGGATAGGCTGGGGTTGTTTTCTTTGGAACAAAGGAGGCTGAGGGGAGATTTAATTGAGGTGTATAAAATTATGAGGGGCCTCGATAGAGTGGATAGGGAGGAACTATTTCCCTTAGCAGAGGGGTCAGTGACCAGGGGGCATAGATTTATAATAATTGGTAGAAGGATTAGAGGGGAGCTGAGGAGAATTTTTTTCACCCAGAGGGTGGTGGGGGTCTGGAACTCACTGCCTGAGAGGGTGGGAGAGGCAGAAACCCGCAACTCATTTAAAAAGTACCTGGATGTGCACTTGAAATGTCATAAACTCCTCTCAGCCTCCTCTGAGGGGAGGGAGATGGGGAGGTGGGGGGGTGAGGGAGGGGTGAGGTGGGGGAGGTGGGGGAGGGGCGAGAGGGAGGGGGAGGTGGGGGAGGGGGAGAGGGAGGGGGAGGTGAGGGAGGGGGGAGACGGATGGGGAGGTGGGGGAGGGGCGAGAGGGAGGGGGAGGTGGGGGAGGGGCGAGAGGGAGGGGGAGGGGAGAGGGGTGAGGTGGGAGGGTGGGGGGTGGGCGAGAGGGAGGGGAGGTGGGGGAGGGGCGAGAAGGAGGGGGAGGGGTGAGGTGGGGAGGGGCGAGAGGGAGGGGGGTGGGGGAGGGGCAAGAGGGAGGGGGAGGTGGGGGAAGGGCGAGAGGAGGGGGAGGTGGGGGAAGGGCGAGAGGGAGGGGGAGGTGGGGGAAGGGCGAGAGGGAGGGGGAGGTGGGAGGGGGGGAGGGGTGAGGTGGGAGGGGGGTCTAGAGGACAGGCCAGCATTACCTGGATGATCAGCATGTCCTGCCGCAGGTCGTCGCCGTGTTTGAAGATAATGCCCACTGGCCGGCTGAGTACACCATCGGGTTCGGCAGAGGCGAACTCTAACCACAGAGGCTTCTTCTTGGAGGCCATGATCTTACACCGGTCGATCTAGTGAGGAGGAAGAGCAAAGAACTTTGAAGCAGCAAAAACAACAACAACTTGCATTTATACGGCACCTTTAATGTAGTAAAAGGTCCCAAGACGCTTTACAGGAGCGTAAATTCCAGGTAACTTGGAAATATATCGCCGTTCCTTCATCTTCGAGGGTCAAAATCCTGGAACTCCCTTCCTAACAGCACTGTGGGAGAACCTTCACCACACGGACTGCAGCGGTTCAAGAAGGCGGCTCACCACCACCTTCTCAAGGGCAATTAGAGATGGGCAATAAATGCCAGCGACGCCCACATCCCATGAACAAATTTTTAAAAATCAGACAATAATTTAACACCGAACCACATGAGGAGATATTAGGACAGGTGACCAAAAGCTCGGTCAAAGAGGTAGGTTTTAAGGAGGGTCTTAAAGGAGGAGAGAGAGGCGGAGAGGTTTAGGGAGGGAATTCCAGAGCTTAGGGCCTGGGCAGCTGAAGGCACGGCCGCCAATGGTGGAGCGATTGAAATTGGGGATGTGCAAGAGGCCAGAATTGGAGGAGCGCAGAGATCCCAGGGCGTTGAAGGGCTGGAGGAGGTTAGGGAGATCGGGAAGGGGCGAGGCCGTGGGGAGATTTGTCTGACAAAGGGTCGTCGACCTGAAACGTTAACTCTGTTTCTCTCTCCACAGACGCTGCCTCACTCGCTGAGCTTTTCCAGCATTTTCAGTTTCTAGTTCAGATTTCCAGCACCCGGAGTATTTTTGCTTCTGATGTGGAACCTGACGTTGCGTTTTCGGATGATGTCGACGAGGGGCAGCATGTGGATGAGGAATAGGAGGGGGGCCGAGGATAGATCCCTGGGGGGGGGCTCCAGAGGTAACGGCGCGGGAGCGGGAAGAGAAGCCCATTGCAGGAGATTCTCTGGATAGATAGGAACGGAACCAGGCCAGGGCGGCTGGACGACAGAGGAGAGGCGATGGAGGAGGATGGTGTCACAGTCACACGGGATGTCATTTGTGATTTTGAAACAGCATCAAACATCTCACAGAACGAAGAGCGAAAAGACCGGGAGAAGCACGAACAAGAATCATAGAATCATCGAAAGGTTAAAGCACGGAAGGAGGCCATTCGGCCCATCGAGTCCGTGCTGGCTCTATGCAAGATCAATCCAGCTAGTCCCACACCCCCGCCCTTTCCCCGTAACCCTGCAAATTTTTTCCGCATCAAGTACTGATCCAGTTCCCTATCGAAGCCCGTGATTGAATCTGCCTCCACCACCCCCTCGGGCAGTGCATTCCAGATCATAACCACTCGCTGCGTAAAAAAGCTTTTCCTCATCTCACCTTTGGTTCTTTTGCCAATCGCCTTAAATTGTATTTATACTTGGATTTATACAGCGCATTTCATGACCTCAGGATGTCCCAAAGCGCTTTACAGCCAGTGAATCACTTTTGAAATGTAAAGATTATCTGGTCATTTATCGCATTGCTATTTGTGGGATCTTGCTGTGCGCATTTTGGCAGCCGCATTTCCTAGATCACAACAGTGACCTCACTTCAAAAAATACTTAATTGGCTGTAAAGCGCTTTGGGCCCTCCTGAGGTTGTGAAAGGTGCTATATAAATGCAAGCTCTTTCTCTTTTTGGTGAATTTCCATCTTAAGTCCAAACCCGGAGAGAGATAATGTTGAGAGATAATGTTGACCAGATTGCCGACTGGTGAAAACTTCAGTAGTTTATTGTTGGCCAACAAATTTAAAGGTCAGCCAGCAACTTCCCATCCCTCCCAGTGACTCACAGGTAAATACACCGGCTGCTCTGACCCAGACAGGACAGCAAGATCCCAGTTTCCAGGTCCCAGTTCACAATTCCCATTGCTGTACTGACGTAGCTGATTTCAGCAAGGGGATGGAGGAGGGGACAGGGGAGGGGGAATGTGCTGGAGGGGGGAATGGGAGGGGGAAGGGGTGGGGGATAGTGGGAGGGGGATGGAGAGTAGCAGTTCTCAATTTGGCCTCAGTGCCCTTGGGTTGGGGAAGATGGAAGGCAATCAGCCTGGGCTCCTGCTCCCTCGAGTATAGAAGATTAAGGGGTGATCTAATCGAGGTGTTTAAGATGATTAAAGGATTTGATAGGGTCGATATAGAGAAACTATCTCCTCTGGTGGGAGAGAGTCCAGAACAAGGGGACAGAACCTTAAAATTAGAGCCAGGCCGATCAGGGGTGATGTCAGGAAGCACTTTATGGTCTGACTAAATGGCGGAGCGGGCACGAGGGGCTGAATGGCCTCTTCCTGTTCCTGATCGTTGTGTTCTAACTCCTGTTTGATAGCGACTACGAGCAGGAATGCTGATGGCTGTTAACGTTTCCCAGCCCGCGGGACGCGGAGGCTGATCAGAGCGCAGACGCTGCCCCCCACCTCCCCCACCCAGGGACTCAGCGCGGCCCGGGGTGGGGGTCCTGAGACAACAAGTGGATCTTCAGCTGGAAGGATTCAGGCGCTGGATTAGTCCACCTCTCTCTCCCCTCACCAGGATGCTGCCAGTTTTGATGCGGGGGTCGTAGGGAGCCAGGAAGTCCTGGGGCAAATCAGCTTTCCTCAGCATCTCCTGAACCAGGGTGTTGGCTGTAAAGGAGAAAGACATGTCAGCTTTTCCTCAGGACCGTGGGAACCCCCTCTCACCTCACCCCCCCTCTCAGCGTACAATCTACAAACTTCCCAGACTTGAATCCCGCTCCCTTCTAAGGTGTTCAGCCTTAACCCAGTTGGTTCCTCACTCGCCTCTGACAAACGGACATCGACAGACTGAGTGAGTGGGCAAAACTGGGGCAGATGGAGATCAATCTGGGGAAGTGTGAGGTCACCCAGTTTGGACCGAAGAAAGATAAATCAGAGTATTTCCTAAATGGTGAGAAGCCGGGAACTGCGGAGGAGCAGAGAGATTAAGGGGGCCCAAGGACCAAAATCACTAAAAGCCAGTGGACAGGTACAAAAAATAATTCAAAAGGCTAATGGAATGTTGGCCTTTATCTCAAGGGGGCTGGAATACAAAGGGGTGGAGGTTATGCTACAGCTGTAAAAAGCTCTGGTCAGACCCCATCTGGAGAGACTGCGTTCAGTTCTGGGCACCGCACCTCAGGAAGGATATATTGGCCTGGGAGGGGGTGCAGCGCAGATTCACCAGAATGATACCGGGGCTAAAAGGGTTAAATTACGAGGACGGGTTGCACAGACTGGGCTTGTATTCCCTCGAGTATAGAAGATTAAGGGGTGATCTAATCGAGGTGTTTAAGATGATTAAAGGATTTGATAGGGTCGATAGAGAGAAACTATTTCCTCTGGTGGGGGGAGTCCAGAACAAGGGGGCAGAACCTTAAAATTAGAGCCGGGCCGTTCAGGGGTGATGTCAGGAAGCACTTCTTCACACAAAGGGGAGTGGAAATCTGGAACTCTTTCCCCCGAAAGGCTGTTGAGGCTGGGGGTCAATTGAAAACTTCAGTACTGAGATTGATCGATTTTTGTTGGGTGAGGGGATTAAGGGTTATGGAACCAAGGCGGGTAAATGGAGATAAGCTACAGATCAGCCATGATCTAATTGAATGGCGGGACAGACTCGAGGGGCTGAATGGCCTCCTCCTGCTCCCACGTTCTGTTCTTTTTTTTAAATAAAACTGTGTCATGTAAACGGCACCCTTCGACCTTTTGGTCAGCTGACCTGGAAGTGACTCACCGTTGGGCGGGAGGTCACTCTTTTCCGGAATGATCTTCTTGATCTCGGTGGCCACTTGGCTGAGACTTCCGACCAGCTGCACCTGCTTGTGAAACCCCTCCAACATGGACTTGCCGCAGCCCATCAGGTAGGCCTCCAAGATCACCGCGAATCGGTCGCAGAAATACGGAGATCCCGTCACCTCACTGCGCAGGTACCAGAAGAAGAAATGGCCGATTCTCCTACTCTGGGGAAAATACAGGAGGTTGAAACAACAGGACATAAGAAATAGGAGCAGGAGTAGGCCATCCGGCCCCTCGAGCCTGCTCCGCCATTCAATCAGATCATGGCTGATCTTCGACCTCAACTCCACTTTCCCGCCCGATCCCCATATCCCTCGATTTCCCCTAGAGTCCAGAAATCCATCGACCTCAGCCTTGGATATACCCAACGACTGAGCACCCACAGCCCTCTGAGGTAGAGAATTCCAAAGATTCACCACCCTCCGAGTGAAGAAATTTTTCCTCATCTCAGTCTTAAATGGAGGGGTCAAGGAACCACTGGGGGGGAGGAGGGGAGGGATGTCACACAAGGAGAGAGGCCTTTCTGTCAGCAGAGTCTCTCGGTCTCCCCTTGTAGACCTGCTCGTTAGAGATAGCCTGCGGGGATGGGGGGGGGGGGCAGCCATTTTGTCTTCAGCTCTCCACAGTTTAGGGGTTGCCAACCCTCCAGGATTGTCCAGGAGTCACCAGGAATTGAAGATTAATCTCCAGGGCACTGCTGGGAGCAAAAACCCCGGGGAGAAAAATTATAGTGGGCATTAAAAAAAAATTGTGTGTTTTTTTAATTTTCTTTGAACACTTTTGTTTATTAGTTACATAAATATCAGAGATGGGGAAAGAAAGGGCTGTATTCAATCGGATAACGAAGAGTCTGTTTGCTTTCCGATTGGCCGGGGGAAGGCGAGGATGGATGTGTCGGGCGGCCAATGGCGAGAGAGTGTGTGGGGGGGGGCGGGGCAGTTGGAGGCCGGAGGTCATGTGATGAAACCTCCTGGAATACGTCCAACCAGAGTTGGCAACCCCTACACCAGTGTGACCTGTGATTGCTGCCCATCCCCTCCACACCCCCCTCCCCACTAGGCCCCGGCTGCCGTTTTACCTTTTAATTGAAGAGTTCAGGAGGGATCATCGGATCTTACAGCACAGCAGGAGGCCATTTGGCCCATCGTGCCTGTGCCGGCTCTTTGAAAGAGCTATCCAATTAGTCCCACTCTCCTGTGCTCTTTCCCCTGTAGCTCTGCAATTTTTTTCCTTTTCAAGTATTTATCCAATTCCCTTTTGAAAGTTATTATTGAATCTGCTTCCACCGCCCTTTCAGGCAGTGCATTCCAGATCAGAACAACTCGCTGTGTAAAAACATTTCTCCTCATCTCCCCTCTGGTTCTTTTGCCAAGCTGCACTGCTCTCAAACTATTAAACTCATTTTCAACATCCCTAAGTTTTGACCCATTCTCCCCTCCCCTCCATCTCCTCCCCTCCGCTCCTCTCCTCCCCTCTCCTGAGGGCCCTGGCTTCCACTGGGGTACAGTTCTATAGGGGCGCCGGCTGCCTCACCTCGTGTGGCCATTCCTCGTGTGTGAGCCTGCGCCGTGAGTGTTAGCAGACTATTTGACTATGGGAGGCATCAGAGCCAGAGCCAGTCCGGTCTTCACCTGACAACCTACACAAGCACAGGTAGTTTGGAGGACGAGTTCTTAGAATGCATTCGAGGCAGTTTCCTCGAACGATACATCATGGAATCAACCAGGGAACAGGCTATTTTAGACCTTGTCTTCAGTGATGAGACGGGGTTAATTAGTAATCTCATAGTAAGGGGTCTTCTGGGGAAGAGTGATCATAATATGATAGAATTTCACATTGAGTTTGAGATTGACATACTCAAGACTGAAACTAGAGTCTTAAACTTAAATAAAGCCAATTACATAGGTATGAGGGGCGAGTTGGCTAAGGTCGATTGGGAAATTAAATTAAAGGGTATGACGGTAGATAAGCAATGGCAAACATTTAAAGAAATATTTCAAAATTGTCAATGAACATACATTCCATTGAGAAATAAATACGCCACAGGAAAAGTGATTCATCCGTGGCTAACTTAAGAAGTTAAGGATAGTATTAGATTAAAAGACGAGGCCTATAATGCTGCCAAGAAGAGTAGTAAGCCTGAGGATTGGGAAAATTTTAGAAACCAGCAAAGGATGACCAAAAAATTGATAAAAAGAGAGAAAATAGAATATGAAAGTAAACTAGCAAGAAATATAAAAACAGATTGTAAGAGCTTCTACAAGTATGTAAAAAGGAAGAGATTAGCAAAAGTAGACGTTGGTCCCTTAGAGACTGAGACAGGAGAAATTATAATGGGGAATCAGGAAATGGCAGAGACGTTAAACAAATATTTTGTATCTGTCTTCACAGTGGAAGACACAAAAAACATACCAGAAATAGTGGGGGACCAAGGGTCTAATGAGAGTGAGGAACTTAAAGTAATTAATATCAGTAGAGAAAAAGTACTGGTGAACTAATGGGACTAAAAGCTGATAAATCCCCTGGACCTGATGGCCTACGTCCTATGGATCTAAAAGAGGTGGCAGCAGAGATAGTGGATGCATTGGTTGTGATCTTCCAAAATTCCCTAGATTCTAGAACAGTCCCAGTGGATTGGAAGGCAGCAAATGTAACCCTGCTATTCAAGAAAGGAGGGAGAGAAAAAATAGGGAACTACAGGCCAGTTAGCCTGACATCAGTCGTCGGGAAAATGCTGGAATCCATTATTAAGGAAGTGGTAACAGGGCACTTAGAAAATCACAATATGATTAGGCAGAGTCAACATGGTTTTATGAAAGGGAAATAGTGTTTGACAAATTTATTAGAGTTTTTTGAGGATGTAACCAGCAGGGTAGATAAAGGGGAAACCAGTGGATATCGTATATTTGGATTTTGAAAAGGCATTTGATAAGGTGCCACACGAAAGGTTGTTATACAAGGTAAGGGCTCACGGGGTCAGGGGTAATATATTAGCATGGATAGAGGATTGGTTAACAGACAGAAAGCAGAGAGTAGGGATAAACGGGTCATTCTCGGGTTGTCAGGCTGTAACTAGTGGGGTGCAGCAAGGATCAGTGCTTGGGCCTCAGCTATTTACAATCTATATTAATGGCTTAGATGAAGGGACCGAGTGTAATGTATCCAAGTTTGCTGACGATACAAAGCTAGGTGGGAAAGTAAGCTGTGAGGAGGACACAGTCTGCAAAGGGATATAGACAGGTTAAGTGAGTGGGCAAGAAGGTGGCAGATGGAGTATAATGTGGGGAAATGTGAGGTTATTCACTCTGGTAGGAAAAATAGAAAAACAGAATATTTTTTAAATGGTGAGAAACTATTAAATGTTGGTGTTCAGAGAGATTTGGGTGTCCTTGTACCCGAAGCACAGAAAGTTGACATGCAGGTACAGCAAGCAATTAGGAAGGCAAATGGTATGTTGGCCTTTATTGCAAGGGGGTTGGAGTACAAGAGTAAGGAAGTCTTACTACAATTGTACAGGGCTTTGGTGAGACCTCACCTGGAGTACAGTGTACAGTTTTGGTCTCCTTACCTAAGGAAGGATATACTTGCCTTAGAGGCAGTGCAACGAAGGTTCACTAGATTAATTCCTGGGATGAGAGGGTCGTCCTATGAGGAGAGGTTGAGTAGAATGGGCCTATACTCTCTGGAGTTTAGAAGAATGAGAGGTGATCTCATTGAAACGTATAAGATTCTGAGGGGGCCTGACAGGGTAGATGCTGAGAGGCTGTTTCCCCTGGCTGGAGAGTCTAGAACTAGGGGACATAGTCTCAGGATAAGGGGTCAGCCATTTAAGACTGAGATGAGGAGGAATTTCTTCACTCAGAGGGTTGTGAATCTTTGGAATTCTCCAACCCAGAGGGCTGTGGATGCTCAGTCATTGAATATGTTCAAGAATGAGATAGATGGATTTTCAGACTCTAGGGGAATCAAGGGATATGGGGATCGGGCGGGAAAGTGGAGTTGAGGTCGAAGATCAGCCATGATCTGATTGAATGACGGAGCAGGCTCGAGGGGCCGTATGGCCGACTCCTGCTCCTATTTCTTATGTTCTTATGTTTCTGGCAGCTGCCAGATCAGGAGCAGGAACCCTGGCTGATTTACAATCCACACCCCCTCCTCTTCCCTGTTCTACCCTCCCCACCCCTTCCCCCTCCCACCCACCCTCCCCACCCACACCCCACTCCCCCCTCCCAGCTCTCCCCACCCCCTCCTTCCCCCAATCCCTCCCTCCTCCCTCTCTCCCCCTTCTTCCCACCCCCCTCCCACTCCCCATCCCCCTCACCACCCCCCCTCCTGCTATAGCCTAGTCTATGCAACTTGTCTTCATAATTTAACCCTTTTCACCCTGGTATCATTCTGGTGAATCTGCGCTGCACCCCCTCCAAGGCCAATATATCCTTCCTGAGGTGCGGTGCCCAGAACTGAACAGTCTCTCCAGATAGGGTCTGACCAGAGCTTTATATAAACTGTAGCATAACATCCTCCCCCTTTGTATTCCAGCCCTCTTGAGATAAAGACTAACATTCCATTAGCTTTTTAATTATCCTTTGTAACTGTCCGCGAGCTGTTAGTGATTTCTGTACTTGGACCCCTAAATCTCTCTGCTCCTTCACAGTTCCCGACTTCTTGCCGTTTAGAAAATGCTCTGATTTATCTTTCTCAGGTCCAAAGTGGCTGACCTCACACTTCTCCAAATTGGACTCCATCTGCCACAGATTGATGTCCAGCGGGGATACTTGAGTCCAATGGGAGTGGGCACCTCACTCCCCAGTGTAAAGGGTAGGTGGGCTTCTTCATACTTGGTATTCTAACTCGCACCAAGTCCCGTTCCTCACCCCACTGTGCTCGCTGACCTACATTGGCTCCCGGTCTGGGAAGGCCTCGATTTTAAAATTCTCACCCTTGTTTTCAAATCCCTCCATGGCCCTCGCCCCCTCCTCCAGCCCGACAACCCTCCGAGATCTCTGCTTTCCTCCAATTCAGGCCTCTTGCACATCCCAGATTCCCTTCGGCCCCACCATTGGCGGCTGTGCCTTCAGCAGCTCTGGAATTCTCTTCGCCATCCTACCCTCCCCCTCCCCTTACCCCTCCCACTCACCCTGCCTACCCACACCCCACTCCCCCCACCCAGCTCTCCCCACCCACTCCTCGCCCCAAACCCTCCCTCCTCCCCCTCTCCCCTCTTCCTCCCAACCCACCCTCCCACTCCCCATCCCCCTCTCCGCCTCTCTCTTCTCCTTTAAGACGCTCCTTAAAATCTATCTCTGTGACCAAACTTTTGGTCACCTGTCCTAATATCTCCTTATGTAGTTCGGTGACAAATTCTGTCTGATTTACGCTCCTGTGAAGCCTTGAGGTGTTTTTATAGTGTTAAAGGCGCTGTATCAATGCAAGTCGTTGATGTTTGTTGCAGTCCACCTGGGAGAAAGAACTCCCGAAGATTAAAAACTGAGGAAGGCAGCGGGAAACCACGTCATCTCCTCTTCCCTAGTAAGTGGCTCAAGAACCTCATGTGTGAGACTTGAGTTAGGAGCTTCCCCGGGGGCAGATCAGGATGGACGGGTGGGCGGAGGGACTATTGCAGTGAGCTAGGTGCGTGGTGTGTTGGACACTCACCCTCAGCGCACATCGAATCAGAAACCTCGCCAGGCCGCTGTCGTGATACGGTTCAAACTTCAACGCCTGGAGAACAAAATCCAACAAAACTCAAAAACATCGTTCCTTTCACAACGGAAATACAAAGCCAAGCAACGAAGCTCGCCACTCGATTGGTCGGCCGACACTCTCCCAGGTTGGCCGTGCGGCAGGGCGTCACAACCGTGTCACGGCCATGTCACGACTGCATCACAACCGTGTTACGGCCATGTCACGACCGCGTCACGGCTGAGCCCCTTCCCATCCTCACCTGAGGTCCTTGCACACAGATCAGGGGTCATGGGTTGGCCATTGGGGGCAGAACCTGGGTTCCGGTGTTCAGGACTCTGCAGGACTTGTATAGGGTGGAGCCTCCAGCTCCCCTTATAAGGTCAGTGGGCGGGGCCAAGGCTGGGAGTCAGGGGTGGGGTTAGAGGTAGGGGAAGGGGGAGGGCCAGAGTGGGGGGCTGGACTGGGATCCGGGGGAAGGGACAACTCATGAAACCAGGTTGGAGGAGGGGGTGGGTTACAGGGCGAAATCAGCACACCTCCATATCCAGACTGGCCAGTGACATGGCTGGATTGGGCTTCTGATTATTTGATGGACAGTTGCATAGCCAATCATATGATCAGATTTTGACACGTGATCCGTTGGATGCTACATGATATTCTCCACCCATTTCTTGATTGTTGAATCGACAGTCTCATTTCACTTAATATTAAAAGGTCCCCACATGCCATGAGTTACCCGGTCTTAGCCAGTAAGAGGTTAGGCCACTTGGTTGGCCTCAGTGCCCCTGGACGAGGGAGAAGCAAAAACGAAATCAGCCAAGCTTCCCACTCCTGGTCGCTGTGCGCACGGCCCTTATTGGAAGGTCCGTGGCCTTTGAGTGGGAGGATTGGACACAACTGCAATGAAATTGGAAAGGGTTCAGAGGAGATTTACCAGAATGGTGCCAGGGATGAGGGACTTCAGTTACATGGAGAGACTGGAGAAGCTGGGATTGTTCTCCTTAGAGCAGAGAAGGTTAAGGGGAGATTTAATAGAGGTGTTCAAAAATACGAGGGGTTTTGACAGAGTAGATAAGGAGAAACTGTTTCCAGTGGCAGGAGGGTCGGTAACCAGAGGACACAGAATTTAAGATAATTGGCAAAAGAAACAGAGGGGAGATGAGGAGAATTTTTTTACGCAGCGAGATGTTCTGATCTGGAATGTGCTGCCTGAAAGGGCGGTGGAAGCAGATTCAATAATAACTTTCAAAAGGGAATTGGATAAATACTTGAAAAGGAAAAATTTGCAGGGCTCTGGGGAAAGAGCAGGGGGGAGTGGACAGCTCGTTCAAAGAACTGGCACAGGCGCGATGGGCCGAATGCCCTCCTTCCATGCTGTAAGATTCTATGAGTTGCACTGATGCTCCGGACGATGATGGATTTGGGCAGAAACGTGCGGTCATCGCGTGTTCCCTGGCCAGCAAAGCTTTGTCTCTATAATATTTGCCTCACTCCAATTCCCGTGTGTGTGTCTCGCACACAGATTGAGCAGGAATTGACACAGAGGACATGTGGTATCTTCACCGTATCTGCCCCATCCGGTTAGTGTAACCGTGTCGCCGATATCCAGGTCAGGAGGATCATCACCCAATCACCCCATTGGTGTTGCAGCTGTGGCTCAGTGGGTAGCTCTCTCGCCTCTGCAGACATAAAGGTCGTGGGTTCGAGCCCCACTCTGGAGACTTGAGCCCCATAATCCACGCTGACACTCCCAGTGCCGGTACTGAGGGAGTGCTGCACTGTCAGAGGTGCTGTCTTTTGGATGAGACGTTAAACCGAGGCCCCGTCTGCCCTCTCAGGTGGACGTAAATGATCCCATGGCACAATTCAAAGATGAGCAGGGGAGTTCTCCCCGGGGTCCTGGGGCCAATATTTATCCCTCAACCAACATCACTGAAAAACAGATTATCTGGTCATTTATCACATTGCTGTGTGTGGGATCTTGCTGTGCATAATTGGCTGTCACATTTCCTACATTACAACAGTGACTACACTTCAAAATTATTTCATTGGCTGTGAAGCACTTTGGAACGTCCTGAGGTTGTGAAAGGCACTATATAAATGCAAGTCCTTTCTTCTTTCGCAGTTGCCGAAAGGCTCGTGGTTCAGGCTTGACCGGTATCCAGAGGCTGGTCCTCCAAAGATCTGGAACCTGGCGCTTGACCATTACAACTGACCTCAGGCCCCTGAATCTCTGGACCTTTTCCGGCTGGAGGACAGATCCTGAGAGATGGAGACGTACGATCCACCAAGCAACAGTCGGAGGGGGCAGGCCACAATGACTGATGATGTGATGCCCTCCCCCATGTGACTGCCAACATTGACCGCCCAGGCTGGCATATGAAGACAGAGCCTTTGAGGGAGTCAGCGCTCACAGACCTGTTCTCTAGGAGAAGCCAGTAGCCCTTGAGAAAAAGAACGCAAAAAAAAGTAAAGAAAGGCAGGTGTTACCTGAACGAGCTGCAGGAGGTATCTCATCAATTCGTCGTTGTCTATCTCTTCCAGTCGTTGGACAGATAAGCTCCTGACTTTCTCATCGGCAAAGTTAATGCTGAGGAGTTCCAGCGCGATGGCGATATCCAGTTCCGGAGGGTTCCAGTGCTCGAAAAGCCAATGCACTTCCTCCACTGCTTCAAGGTTCCCCCATTGAACTGTGCTGAGGAATTTGGGCAGGGAGTTACTGTACTGGGCACACTTCTCAGTGAAGCGTTTGAACATATCCCTCTGCGAGGCACTCAGAGGATCCTGAGACTCTTCGTCCACTTTAGAAGGGTCGTCCTCATCTTCCGACGCCTGGTGAATCCAACTGGACCTTGACCTCCTGCTGCTCGGTAAGGCCACCGGATAATTGTAAGTGTCCAACACGATGCAAACGGCCGTGGAGTTCTCGACATCTGGGTTGGTCTTGGAGGAGAGCTTGTCCACCTCGTGGGTCACAAGGTTTTCTTCGCGGTTTGAGCAGGACCACATGTGGAGGATGTGCTCCCCTTGCTGAAGAAACGATCGGTGGTCAATCAGAAGGAGGTTCACAAAGTACAAGAGCCTGGTCTTGCCTTTGTACGGGTCTCCGTCTTTGGCATTCTGTGAGACGGACCTTCCGTCTCTTGCGGCCGAGCTTTCTGAGTCCACTCCATGCACGGACAAACTCAACCTTGACCCTTGGGGGAGGTTCTTCACCAAGATGTCAAACTCCAACCAAACGTTCCACATAACCTCTTCTGTGAAAGGCATCGGTTGAGACCTTGTGGAGGAAAGAACATTGGTGGCATGAAGAACGGTTGCCTCCACGTATACATTTGGGAGACTTTTATTTGGTAAAATTGGACAGTCTAAACCAACAATCTTGACACGAAAGCGCCTGTTGCAATCCCAGAGCGACAGCACCAAAATCTGCTCAATATCCTTGCTTCTTACGGTCAGTTGGTCATGGGTAGCAGTGAGTCCTGTGCATTGGTCAACCAAAGGCCAGTCCTCAATGCTGACCTCATCCTCTGCAGGGGACGGAGGGGTCACCAATGACAAGTGTAGTTCCTCATTAATCTTGATGCAGCGCCTGACCCAGATGAAGTCTATCAGCGACCAGTTTCCGGTGATGTACTCTTCTCTTCCGCAGACCTTCATGACTAAGCTATCATCAGCCCCATGTATTGGCACCCCTTTACTGGCCATCTTCTGTGTGTAGGAGTGAATGATCACATCAGGAGTATCATAAACATCCACCTTCATTTTATGACTGGTACCATTGTGGTGGAGAGCAATCACCAGCCCTTTGCTGATTAGACTCTTCAGGCTCTCGGGCAGAGGGCTTGAGGCCAACCAAGGTTCCATTGCATAAGCCCTACTGTCTCGATTATGCAACTCAGCCTGTCTAGAGGCTGCTAACTTCCTCCGGGCTGAACTGAGCTCGTCACGCTGAGACGTGACAATATTCCGCACGTCGTAGCCAATCAGATAGGCCAGCCCCTTCCAGAATTGCTCGCTCTCTTCTGTCTCTTTGGGTTTGCTCTTGATGTAAACCTGACCCTTCTTCATGCCCAAGCTCTTCCAGTACTTCACCGAGTCCAGGGTCCGCAGGAGCTGCTGCTCGTCGTAAATCTCATACCAAGTCGATCCTTTCTTGTACAGGAGCTGGTAGGAGTCAGGATTGGAAAGTTGGTAGGTGGAAGGGTTGGCGCTCTGACTTTTTGCCTTCATCCAGGCCAACATGCGCAGGTTCCTCACCGTGCTGTTCGCAGGCAATTCCACGGTAATCACCTCGTTGTGGTCGTCATGAGGTCGCTTGGTAGGCAGCACGCAGCTGAAGAGCATTGTGCCGCGGTCAGTGAAAGGGCCGGGGTTATATAACACCTCTTCTTCCTCACCTTGGCCAGTGGTGGGATGCACTGGCAGGAGGTCCATGTTTCTCTCTGCAGGTTACAGGGAAGCAGGAAGTACAATTAGAAGAAGCACAAAAACAAATAGTGTCAGGAAAATCGAGGGGCTCAGCGGGTAAATGTGGCGGCCGGTACTGAGATACAGAACGAGATGGTGGCAGGTTCAATCCATACTCCCCAGGGCAGGTGGGCACAGGGTTAGATACAGAGTAAAGCTCCCTCTACACTGCCCCATCAAACACTCCCAGGGCAGGTGGGCACAGGGTTAGATACAGAGTAAAGCTCCCTCTACACTGTCCCATCAAACACTCCCAGGGCAGGTACAGCACAGGTTAGATACAGAGTAAAGCTCCCTCTACACTGTCCCATCAAACACTCCCAGGGCAGGTACAGCACAGGTTAGATACAGAGTAAAGCTCCCTCTACACTGTCCCATCAAACACTCCCAGGGCAGGTACAGCACAGGTTAGATACAGAGTAAAGCTCCCTCTACACTGTCCCATCAAACACTCCCAGGGCAGGTGGGCACAGGGTTAGATACAGAGTAAAGCTCCCTCTAAACTATCCCATCAAACACTCCCCCTGTCGTACTGGGCTGAATCATTGTGATTGCAGTGTGCAATAGTGGTGCACGAGTGCATGAACACAGTCGTTCACTAATATCTCACAATGTGATTTCACCCCTGATGCTGCTATCAGAGGCGCCACTGCCAGCTCCAGCCATAGCGTTGGAAGGTGACTGAACTCTCTCGATCGAAATTCCTCGAACATCTCAGTAATAGGAACTAGGAACATAGGAACAGGAGTAGGCCATTCAGCCCCTCGTGCCTGCTCCGCCATTTGATAAGATCATGGCTGATCTGTGATCTAACTCCATATACCTGCCTTTGGCCCATATCCCTTAATACCTTTGGTTGCCAAAAAGCTATCCATCTCAAATTTAAATTTAGCAATTGAGCTAGTATCAATTGCCGTTTGCGGAAGAGAGTTCCAAACTTCTACAACCCTTTGTGTGTAGAAATGTTTTCTAATCTCACTCCTGAAAGGTCTGGCTCTAATTTTTAGACGGTGCCCCCTACTCCTAGAATCCCCAACCAGCGGAAATAGTTTCTCTCTATCCACCCTATCTGTTCCCCTTAATATCTTATAAACTTCGATCAGATCACCCCTTAACCTTCGAAACACCAGAGAATACAACCCCAATTTGTGTAATCTCTCCTCGTAACTTAACCCTTGAAGTCCGGGTATCATTCTAGTAAACCTACGCTGCACTCCCTCCAAGGCCAATATGTCCTTCCGAAGGTGCGGTGCCCAGAACTGCTCACAGTACTCCAGGCGCGGTTTAACCAGGGTTTTGTATAGCTGCAGCATAACTTCTGCCCCCTTGTACTCTAGTCCTCTAGATATAAAGGCCAACATTCCATTAGCCTTATTGATTATTTTCTGTACCTGTTCATGACACTTCAATGATCTATGTACCTGAACCCCTAAGTCCCTTTGGACATCCACTGTTTTTAACTTTTTACCATTTAGAAAGTACCCTGTTCTATCCTTTTTTGATCCAAAGTGGATGACCTCACATTTGTCTACATTGAATTCCATTTGCCACAGTTTTGCCCATTCACCTAATCTATCAATATCGCTTTGTAATTTTATGTTTTCATCTACACTGCTTACAATGCCACCAATCTTTGTGTCATCGGCAAACTTAGATATGAGATTTTCTATGCCTTCATCTAAGTTGTTAATAAATATTGTGAATAATTGAGGCCCCAAGACAGATCCCTGCGTGACTCCACTAATCACATCCTGCCAATGTGAGTACCTACCCATTATCCCTACTCTCTGTCGCCTTTCGCTCAGCCAACTTCCTAACCAAGTCCGTACTTTTCCCTCGATTCCATGGGCTTCTATCTTAGCTAACAGTCTCTTATGTGGGACCTTATCAAATGCCTTCTGGAAGTCCATATAAATAACATCCATTGACATTCCCCTGTCCACTACTTTAGTCACCTCATCAAAAAATTCAACAGGTTTGTCAGGCACGACCTACCTTTCACAAATCCATGCTGGCTCTCTCTGATTAACTGAAAATTCTCGAGGTGTTCAGTCACCCTATCCTTAATTATAGACTCGAACCGGTTAAAGCTCGCCCCCTTGTTTTTAAACTTAGCTTCCTTTCCCGAAAGTGTTTAGTGTGTGCAGGTAATTTTACAACTCCCTGTTCCCGGCGAATGAGGAAGTGTGAGGTCAGGCAATGAGATTTGTGCGCAATGCTAGACCAAACCTCCAGTACAAGAGGCTCCTCGGAGGAGGAGGGAGACTCTTTGCCAGTGTCGGCCATGGCTCAGTGGGTAGCACTCTCATCGCTAAGTCATAAGGTTGTGGGTTCAAGTCCCACTCAAGCACATAATCCAGGCTGTTACTCCCAGTGCAGTTCTGAAGGAGTGCTGCATTGTTGGTGGTGCCATCTTTCGGATGAAACATTAAACTGAGCCCTATCTGCTCTCTCAGGTCGATGTAAAAGATTCTGCAGCACTATTTTGCAGGGAAGTTCTCCCTGGTGTCCTGGCCAATATTTATTCCTAATCCAACACCACGAAAAAGAAATTATCTGGTCATTTATCTCATTGCTGTTTGTGGGAGCTTTCTGTGCGCAAATTGGCTGCTGCGTTTCCGACATTACAACACTGACTTCAAAAAGTACTTCATTGGCTGTAAAGCTCTTTGGGACGGCCTGAGGTCATGAAAGGCGCTATATAAATGCAAGTTCTTTCTTTCTTTGCCGGTGGGCAGAGTTGGGAATAACTCAGGGGTCCCCCGGGCACTTTTGGATACCTGGAGGAAATGTTGATTCTTCTCGTGAGTCCAGGCAGTGCGTGGCTTCAAGATATTCAACCAGGGGAGGCATCACGGCCATGCCCAGTTCTGTCCTCACTTGATGACCATCCACACGCATGAGGTCACTGGTTTGTGATCAGTACCAGGAGTCCTGGCTGATTTGCTTCCCCCTCCTCTCTGTCCCAGGGCACCGTGTAGGCCCATGTCATTTGGTGTTGCACTGAGTCACTGACCAATGCCTATGATAATCACCTCTGGGGGCTTCAATCAATCCCCGGTCATTTTAAAAGGGGCACCATTTCTGTTGTGGGGCCCAGTAATGACTTAAAGCAGGTGGACAATAATCTCCATCAGAATGACGTCGCACACAAGTGGATTGGTCAAGGGTGTGATGGAAAACCCCCCACTCTGCCTGGATGGGTCCAGCAACACTTCGGGCTGTGGGACACATGGGTCCGAGCCAATCCAGGACAAAGCAGCCCGCTTGATCAGCAGCCCACCTACTACCTTAAACACCCACTCCCTCCCCCACCTTAAACGCCAACTCCCTTCACCACCGGCACACCGTGGCATACCGCAGTGTGTACCATCCACAGGATGCACTGCAGCAACTCGCCAAGGCTCCTTCGACAGCAACTCCCAAACCCGCGACCTCTACCACCTAGAAGGACAAGGGCAGCAGGCACATGGGAACAACACCACCTGCACGTTCCCCTCCAAGTCACACACCATCCCGATTTGGAAATATATCGCCGTTCCTTCATCGTCGCTGGGTCAAAATCCTGGAACTCCCTTCCTAACAGCACTGTGGGAGAACCTTCACCACACGGACTGCAGCGGTTCAAGAAGGCGGCTCACCACCACCTTCTCAAGGGGCAACTAGGGATGGGCAATAAATGCCGGCCTTGAGAGCGGCGCCCACATCCCAAGAATTAATTAAAATAAAACTAGCAAATGTTATTTTTTGAGAGCAGAACACCCGCTTTGGGAGAATGGAAAAAAGACCAGGGGCCAATCCGACACTGAGCTAATCTCCCGGTTTCAACATCCCATTACCTGTCGACAGAAGGGGTCCGTATTTCAAGCAGATTCCATCACAGGCTCTGAAATCGAGCGACTGTTGCCTGCCTCTCTCTCTGACAGCTGTTCGCTCAGTCGATGTTTTATCCCTGAAGGCAAGACGTAAACTCACACAAGGGGCGGTATTTACTTGTTTTTTGAGGGGGAAGGGGAGGTTAAATTAAGTTGGAAAGTTTGTCAGTCGCAGTCGGTTCACCTGTCGAGCTGGTGTTAATTTAAAAAGGGAATCGGCTGTGAGAATACCTGACACAATCACCACTAGTTTCCTCATTCCTGGTTAATCTGTTATCCACTCCACCGGTTCAACAACAATCTCCAGCATCGACAGCACACTCCACTCCGCCTTTACTTTATTCTCCCCCAATTATTTGCACCGCACCCTCCCCCACAAGGAGCTGATCTCCCACGTAGTTATTCTTCATGCAGGAGCCGAGACAAGCTATTTGACCATGCGGGGCAGCATCATTTCCATACCAAGGGTGTGTGTAGCTCGGTACTACAACGGGCGGTGCCTTTACTTTACTTTGAAAGAGCTATCCAATTAGCTCCCCCGCTACCCCGGCTCTTTCCCCATAGCCCTGCAAATTTTCACCCTTCAAGTATTTATCCAATTCCCTTTTGAAAGTTATTATTGAATCTGCTTCCACTGCCCTTTCAGGCAGCGCATTCCAGATCATCACAACTCACTGTGTAAAAATGATTTTCCTCATGTCGCCTCTAATTCTTTTGCTAATTATTTTAAATCTGTGTCCTCTGGTCACTGACTCTTCTGTCACTGGAAACAGTTTCTCCTTATTTACTCTATCAAAACTCTTCCTGATTTTGAACACCTCTCCCCTTAACTTTCTCTGCTCCAAGGAGAACAATCCCAGCTTCTCCAGTCCCTCATCCCTGGGACCATTCTAATAAATCTCCTCTGCACCCTCTTCAAGGCCTTGACACCTTTTCTAAAGTGTGGTGCCCAGAAATGAACACAATACTCCAGCTGAGACCGAACTGGTGTTTTATTAAGGTTTAGCATAACTTCCTTACTTTTGAGAGTAACAAAGCTGGAAGTGGAAGGCAGAAAAGTAGTAAGTGAAATTGGAAGCAGTGGAAACAAAGGCCAGCAGCAAATAAGGTCAAAATAGGAAAAAATGTTAAAAAGGCAAAATTAAAGGCACTTTATCTGAATGCTCGCAGCATTCGCAACAAGGTCGATGAATTGACGGCACAAATAGAAGTAAATGGGTTTGATCTAATTGCCATATGGAGACATGGCTGCAGGGTATGGTAGCATAGTGGTTATGTTACTGGACTAGTAATCCGGAGGCCTGGACGAAAATCCAGAGTCATGAGTTCAAATCCCGCCACAGCAGCTGGCGAATTTAAATTTAATTAATTAAATAAAAATCTGGATGATGGCCATGAAACTACCGGATTGTCGTAAAAACCCATCTGGTTCACTAATGTCCTTTAGGGAAGGAAACCTGCCGTCCTTACCCGGTCTGGGCCAAAATGTGACTCCAGACCCACAGCAATGTGGTTGATTCTTAATTGCCCTCTGAAATGGCCGAGCAAGCCACTCAGTTGTAAAATCTCGCTACGAAAAGTCATAATAAGAATAAAACCGGACGGACCACCCGGCATCGGACCACTAGGCACCGGACACGACAAAGGCAAACCAAGCCCAGTCAACCCTGCAAGGTCCTCCTTACTAACATCTGGGGACTTGTGCCAAAATTGGGAGAGCTGTCCCACAGACCAGTCAAGCAACAGCCTGACATAGCCATACTTACAGAATCATATCTTTCAGCCAATGTCCCAGACTCTTCCATCACCATCCCTGGGTATGTCCTGTCTCACCGGCAGGACAGACCCACCAGAGGTGGCGGGTCAGTGATATACAGTCAGGAGGGAGTGGCCCTGGGAGTCCTCAACATTGACTCTGGACCCCATGAAATCTCATGGCATCAGGTCAAACATGGGCAAGGAAACCTTCTGCTGATTACCACCTACCGTCCTCCCTCAGCTGATGAATCAGTCCTCCTCCATGTTGAACACCACTTGGAGGAAGCACTGAGGGTAGCAAAGGGCACAAAATGTACTCTGGGTGGGGGACTTCAATGTCCATCACCAAGAGTGGCTCGGTAGCACCACTACTGGCCGAGTCCTGAAGGACATAGCTGCCAGACTGGGCCTGCGGCAGGTGGTGAGCGAACCAACACGAGGGAAAAACTTACTTGACCTCGTCCTCACCAATCTACCTGTTGCAGATGCATCTGTCCATGACAGTATTGGTAGGCGTGACCACCGCATAATCCTCGTGGAGATGAAGTCCCATCTTCGCACTGAGGCCACCATCCAATGTGTTGTGTGGCACTATCACTGTGCTAAATGGGATAGATTCAGAACAGATCTAGCAGCTCAAAACTGGGCATCCATGAGACGCTGTGGGCCATCAGCAGCAGCAGAATTGTATTCCAGCACAATCTGTAACCTCATGGCCTGGCATATTCCTCACTCTACCATTACCAACAAGCCAGGGGATCAACCCTGGTTCAATGAGGAGTGTAGAAGAGCATGCCAGGAGCAGCACCAGGCTTCCTAAAAATGAGGTGCCAACCTGGTGAAGCTACAACTCAGGACTACATGCATGCTAAACAGCGGAAGCAACATGCTATAGACAGAGCTAAGCGATTCCGCAACCAACGGATCAGATCAAAGCTCTGCAGTCCTGCCACATCCAGTCGTGAATGGTGGTGGACAATTAAACAACTAACGGGAGGAGGAGGCTCTGCAAACATCCCCATCCTCAATGATGGCGGAGTCCAGCACGTGAGTGCAAAAGACAAGGCTGAAGCATTTGCAACCATCTTCAGCCTAGAAGTGCCGAGTGGATGATCCATCTCAGCCTCCTCCCGATATCCCCACCATCACGGAAGCTAGTCTTCGGCCAATTCGATTCACTCCACGTGATATCAAGAAACGGCTGAGTGCACTGGATACAGCAAAGGCTATGGGCCCCGACAACATCCCAGCTGTAGTGCTGAAGACTTGTGCTCCAGAACTAGCTGCGCCTCTAGCCAAGCTGTTCCAGTACAGCTACAACACTGGCATCTACCCGACAATGTGGAAAATTGCCCAGGTATGTCCTGTCCACAAAAAGCAGGACAAATCCAATCCGGCCAATTACCGCCCCATCAGTCTACTCTCAATCATCAGCAAAGTGATGGAAGGTGTCGTCGACAGTGCTATCAAGCGGCACTTACTCACCAATAACCTGCTCACCGATGCTCAGTTTGGGTTCCGCCAGGACCACTCGGCTCCAGACCTCATTACAGCCTTGGTCCAAACATGGACAAAAGAGCTGAATTCCAGAGGTGAGGTGAGAGTGACTGCCCTTGACATCAAGGCAGCATTTGACCGAGTGTGGCACCAAGGAGCCCTAGTAAAATTGAAGTCAATGGGAATCAGGGGGAAAACTCTCCAGTGGCTGGAGTCATACCTAGCACAAAGGAAGATGGTAGTGGTTGTTGGAGGCCAATCATCTCAGCCCCAGGACATTGCTGCAGGAGTTCCTCAGGGCAGTGTCCTAGGCCCAACCATCTTCAGCTGCTTCATCAATGACCTTCCCTCCATCATAAGGTCAGAAATGGGGATGTTCGCTGATGACTGCACAGTGTTCAGTTCCATTCGCAACCCCTCAAATAATGAAGCAGTCCGAGCCCGCATGCAGCAAGACCTGGACAACATCCAGGCTTGGGCTCATAAGTGGCAAGTAACATTCGCGTCAGACAAGTGCCAGGCAATGACCATCTCCAACAAGAGAGAGTCCAACCACCTCCCCTTGACATTCAACGGCATTACCATCGCCGAATCCCCCACCATCAACATCCTGGGGGTCACCATTGACCAGAAACTTAACTGGACCAGCCATATAAATACTGTGGCTACGAGAGCAGGTCAGAGGCTGGGTATTCTGCGGCGAGTGACTCACCTCCTGACTCCCCAAAGCCTTTCCACCATCTACAAGGCACAAGTCAGGAGTGTGATGGAATACTCTCCACTTGCCTGGATGAGTGCAGCTCCAACAACACTCAAGAAGCTCAACACCATCCAAGATAAAGCAGCCCGCTTGATTGGCACCCCATCCACCACCCTAAACATTCACTCCCTTCACCACCGGCGCACTGTGGCTGCAGTGTGCACCATCCACAGGATGCACTGCAGCAACTCGCCAAGGCTTCTTCGACAGCACCTCCCAAACCCGCGACCTCTACCACCTAGAAGGACAAGAGCAGCAGGCACATGGGAACAACACCACCTGCACGTTCCCCTCCAAGTCACACACCATCCCGACTTGGAAATATATCGCCGTTCCTTCATTGTCGCTGGGTCAAAATCCTGGAACTCCCTTCCTAACAGCACTGTGGGAGAACCGTCACCACACGGACTGCAGCGGTTCAAGAAGGCGGCTCACCACCACCTTCTCGAGGGCAATTAGGGATGGGCAATAAATGCCGGCCTCGCCAGCGACGCCCACATCCCGTGAACGAATAAAAAAAAAGGGTGACCAAGGCTGGGAACTGAATATTTGACATTTAAGAAGGACAGGCAAAAAAGGAAAAGGAGGTGGGGTAGTGCTGTTAATAAAGGATGAGATCAGTACAATAGTGAGAAAGGATCTTGGCTCAGAAGATCAAGATGTAGAATCAGTTTGGGTGGAGCTAAGAAACAGCAAGGGGCAGAAAACATTGGTGGGAGTTGTTTATAGGCCACCAAACAGTAATGGTAATGTAGGACACGGTATAAAGCAGGAAATTAGAAGTGCAAGTAACAAGGGTAATACAGTAATCTTGGGGGACTTTAATCTACATATAGACTGGGCAAACCAAATTAGCACTAATACTGTGGAGGACGAATTCCTGGAATGTATCCGAGATGGTTTTCTAGATCAGAATGTTGAGGAACCAACTGGGGAACAGTCTATTTTAGATCTAGTATTGTGCAATGAGAAAGGGTTAATTAATAATCTTGTTGTAAAGGAGCCCTTAGGGAAGAGTGACCATAATATGATAGAATTCTTCATTAAGTTTGAAAGTGATGTAATTCAATCCGAAACTAGAGTCTTAAATCTAAACAAAGGAAACTACGAAGGTATGAGGTGCAAGTTGGCTGTGATTGATTGGGGAACCACATTAAAAGGTATGACAGTAGTCAGGCAATGGCTAGCATTTAAAGAATTAATACATAATTTGCAACAAATACATATTCCTTTAAGACACAAAAACCCAACAGGTAAAGTTGTCCAACCGTGGCTAACAAGAGAAATTAAAGATAGGATTAAATCAAAGGAAGAGGCAGATAAAGTTGCCAGAAAAAGCAGTAAGCCTGAGGATTGGGAGCATTTTAGAATTCAGCAAAGGAGGACCAAGAAATTGGTAAAGAGGGAAAATAGAATATGAGTAAACTAGCGAGAAACATAAAAATGGATTGTAAAAGTTTCTATAGGTATGTAAAAAGGAAAATTAGTAAAAAAATAGTACCAGAGAAATTAATGGGACTGAAAGTCGATAAATCCCAAGGACCTGATGATCTACATCCCAGGGTTTTGAAAGAGGTGGCGATAGAGATAGTGGATGCATTGGTTGTCATCTTCCAAAATTCTATAGATTCTGGAACGGTTCCTGCAGATTGGAGGGTGGCAAATGTAACCCCACTATTTAAGAAAGGAGGAAGAGAGAAAACAGGAAACTACAGACCTGTCAGCCTGACATCAGTAGTGGGGAAAATGCTAGAATCTATTATAAAGGATGTGATAACAGGAAAATAATAATAGGATTTGACAGAGTCAACATGGATTTATGAAAAGGAAATCATGTTTGACAAACCTACTGGAGTTTTTTGAGGATGTAACTAGTAGAATAGATAAGGGGGAACCAGTGGATGTGGTGTATTTGGATTTTCAGAAGGCTTTTGATGAGGTCCCACACAAGAGTTTGGTGAACAAAGTTAGAGCACATGGGATTGGTGGTAATCTACTGGCATGGATTGAGAATTGGTTAACAGACAGAAAACAGAGAGTAGGAATAAACGGGTCTTTTTCAGGTTGGCAGACTGTGACTAGTGGGGTACCACAGGGATCGGTGCTTGGGCCCCAGCTATTCACAATCTATATCAATGATTTGGATGAGGGGACCAAATGTAATATTTCCAAGTTTGCTGATGATACAAAACTAGGTGGGAATGTGAGTTGTGAGGAGGATGCAAAGAGGTTTCAAGGGGATATGGACAGGCTAAGTGAGTGGGCAAGAACATGGCAGATGGAATATAATGTTGAAAAATGTGAAGTTATCCACTTTGGTAGGAGAAACAGAAATGCAGAGTATACTTTAAATGGTGAGAGATTGGGAAATGTTCAAAGGGACCTGGGTGTCCTTGTACATGAGTCACTGAAAGCTAACATGCAGGTGCAGCAAGCAATTAGGAAGGCAAATGGTGTGTTGGCCTTTATTACAAGAGGATTTGAGTACAGGAGTAAAGATGTCTTATTGCAATTATATACGGCCTTGGTGAGACCGCACCTGGAGTATTGTGTACAATTTTGGTCTCCTTACCTAAGAAAGGATATACTTGCCATAGAGGGAGTACAATGAAGGTTCACCAGACTGATTCCTGGGATGGCGGGATTGTCGTATGAGGAGAGATTGAGTAGACTAGGCCTGTATTCACTCGAGTTTAGAAGAATGAGAGGTGATCTCATTGAAACATACAAAATTCTTAAAGGGCTCGACAGGGTAGATGCAAGGAGGAGGTTTCCCCTGGCTGGGGAGTCTAGAACCAGGGGTCACAGTCTCAGAATAAGGAGTAGGCCATTTAGGACTGAGATGAGGAGAAATTTCTTCACTCAGAGGGTGGTGAATCTTTGGAATTCTCTACCCCAGAGGGCTGTGGAGGCTCAGTCATTGAGTGCATTCAAAACAGAGATTGATAGATTTCTAGATATTAAAGGCATCAAGGGATATGGGGATGGTGCAGGAAAATGGCGTTGAGGTAGAAGATCAGCCATGATCTTGTTGAATGGCGGAGCAGGCTCGAGGGGGCCGGATGGCCTACTCCTGCTCCTATTTCTTATGTTCTTATGTATTCTGTGCCTTTATTTATAAACCCAAGGATCCCATATGTTTTTTAACAGCTTTCTCAACTTGTCCTGCCGTCTTCAAATCCTTTAATCATCTTAAACACCTCAATTAGATCACCTCTTAATCTTCTACACTCACTGGATTATAAGCCTATTTATACTCAGTCCTGTATCAAACAAAAGTGATGCGAGACTATCACATCCAGTGAGGCAGGTTTGCGACTGCCTAAATCGACAGTGGTGGTTCAGCAAATCTGTAGAAGGCACAAACTAGGCTCCCAGCTTTCTTCAAGCTGTGAGGGAATCTATTCTCTTGCCTCCAAAAATACCTTAAAATTGAAGACCAGTCTCCTGAGAAGCCTTATCTCCAAACCCCCACTCCGGGGCTCTGCCCCTGGACACTGCTGGGGTCCTCAAGCACCCCTTTTCCCTCCCCTCGGCCAGTTTTGCAGAAGCTATCTCATTGATTTCAATACTTGAAGGTGGACATCTCTGGGGGAATGGGGGGGAGAGGGTGATCTGTTCCCAGGAGTCTCCAGCGTAATGAGGAGAGGGTGATCTGTTCCCAGACCTGTACAAGGTCCATGTGAACAGGCCCCGAAGATCTCCCTCAATCCTGATTTTTCTCCCATCCTCTAAAGTGGGCACCAAGGGTGCATTTCCACTCAGCATGGCTCTGACATGGTCAAACATTCAGTGCCAATGCCAATCCTTAAATTCTCATTTTTCTCCCCCTCGTCCTAACCCCCCTCCCCCCCACCTTCCTGATTGAAATGCAGACTCAGAACCAGCCGTCGTCCAACACATCCCTCAAGTAGCCAGTCTTCTCAATACATAGTGTTGGGTTCAGGATAATCCTTATCCTTCCCTTATAATACAGGCATGTGGACTCACGAGATAGAGAGATGTCTGATTAACAATCTTCACTGAAAAGCACACTAATACATGCAGTGCTCGTGAGGTTGGAGTCACTTATACTCACGAACAATGAGCTCATCAGGGGTTCGGAAGCTGAACCATCTGACCGCTCACAGTAGCCCTAAGCAAGACTAGGTAGAGTTCCTAAAATGCACCTATAGTTAATCATGAGAGACAAACGTGAGGTTAGTACATTAGCGTGTTCCTACTGTGTGTGGTTAATGTGTAAGCAGCGTAAGTAATCACACAATCCAGTACCCCCCCACTGTGCCTGCTCATTAGAATTACCAGTGTCAGCCGTGGCTCAGTGGCTATTACTTTCACCTCTAAGTCAGAAAACCATGGGTTCAAGTCCCGTTCTAGAGCCTTGAGCCACATAACCTAGGCTGGCCCTCGCAGAGCCAATACCGAGGGAGTGCTGCACTGTCAAAGGTGCTGCCTTTCAGATGGGATGTTAAACTGAGGCCCCGTCTGCCCTCTCAGGTGGATGTGAAAGGTCCCATGTCACTATTTGAAGAAGAGCAGGGGAGTTCTCCCTGGTGTCCTGCCCAATAATTGTCCCTCAACCAACATCACTGAACCAAATTATCAGGTCATTTATCTCATTGCTGTTTGTGAGATCTTGCAGTGTTTCCTACATTACAACAGTGACTACACTTCATTGGCTGTGAAGTGTTTTGGGACATCCTGAGGTTGTGAAAGGTGCTATAGAAATGCAAGTCTTTCTATCTGTATATTATTCACCAGACATTCCTCACACGTGAATGACCACAGTTGTCCATGCTAGCTTTCACTTCCTTATCTTCATTAGTTATTTATTACAGAGAGGCTTATTCTCCTTTCACACTCCCCTCCTGTTCTCTAGACATTCAGGCGCTATCAAGCAATTAACATTCCATTCTCACATCATCTGACTCGTCACTCCTCCTTCTTTACGTGTCCAGAGTATGCCTTAATCTAATTTAACCCTTGCTACCATTAGGAAAGAAAGAAAAAGAAAGAGCAAGCATTTCTATAGCGCCTTTCACGACCTCAGGACATCCCATAGCACTTTACAGCCAAAGATCCCACGGCCACTATTTCGAAGAAGAGCAGGGGAGTTCTCCCCGGTGTCCTGGGCCAATATTTATCCCTCAACCAACATCATTAAAAAACAGATTATCTGGTCATTATCTCATTGCTGTTTGTTGGAACTTGTGCAAATCGGGTGTCGTGTTTCCTACATTACAACAATGACTACACTTCAAAAAGTATTTTATTGGCTGTGTAAAGTGCTTTGGAACATCCTGGGGTCATGAAAGGCAGACAGGGCGTCATAGAATCTACAGCACAGAAACAGACCATTCTTGATTTTAATTGACTCTTGGGATGTGGGCGTCGCTGGCAAGACCGGCATTTATTGCCCATCCCCTAGTTGCTTTTGAGAAGGTGGTGGTGGGCCGCCTTCTTGAACCGCTGCAGTAGCGGTTTTGATACAACTGAGGGGCTTGCTTCAGAGGGCAGTTAAGAGTCAACCACGCTGGTGTAGGACTGGAGTCACATATAGGCCCAGACCGGGTAAGGACGGCAGGTTTCCTTCCCTAAAGGACATTAGTGAACCAGATGGGTTTTTACGACAATCCGACAGCTTTATGGTCACTTTTACTGACAGCAGCTTTTTATTTCCAGCTTTATTTTTGGTTCGATGCTGTTGATAATGCTCCATATGAACCTCCTCCCATTTATTACCTATTGCCACTCTGCCCCCATATCCCTCTATTCCTTTATCCGTGGTGTGTGCATCAAGCCTCCCCTTAAATGCATCAATGCATCAATGCTCTCTGCTTCAGTGTGAAGGAATCAGTGTGAATGATTATACAACCTGTCCTAATAGTTTAACCCTTTAAGGAATTTGTATCGAACCTCGGTTAGATTATATTTTTTTAATTCATTCATGGGATGTGGGCATCATTGGCAAGGCCGGCATTTATTGCCCATCCCTAATTGCCCTTGAGAAGGTGGTGGTGAGCTGCCTTCTTGAACCACTGCAGTCCGTGTGGTGAAGGTTCTCCCACAGTGCTGTTAGGTAGGAAGTTCCAGGGTTTTGACACAGCGACTATGAAGGGACAGTTATAAATTTCCAAGTCGGGATGGTGTGTGACTTGGAGGGGAACGTGCAGGTGGTGTTGTTCCCATGTACCTGCTGCCCTTGTCCTTCTAGGTGGTAGAGGTCGTGGATTTGGGAGGTGCTGTTGAAGAAGCCTTGGCGAGTTGCTGCAGTGCATCCTGTGGATGGTACACACTGCAGCCGCTGTGCACCGGTGGTGAAGGGAGTGAATGTTTAGGGTGGTGGATGGGGTGTCAATCAAGCAGGCTGCTTTGTCCTGGATGGTGTCGAGCTTCTTGAGCATTGTTGGAGCTGCACTCATCCAGGCAAGTGGAGATTATTCCATCACACTCCTGACTTGTGCCTTGTAGATGGTGGAAAGGCTTTGGGGAGTCAGGAGGTGAGTCACTCGCTGCAGAATACCCAGCCTCTGACCTGCTCTTGTAGCCGCAGTATTTATATGGCTGGTCCAGTTAAGTTTCTGGTCAATGGTGACCCCCAGGACGTTGATGGTGGGGGATTTGGCGATGGTAATGCTGTTGGAGTATTGTGCACAGTTCTGGTCTCCACATTATAAAAAGAGTATAGAGGCATTGGAGAGGGTGCAAAAAAGATTCACAACGATGACACCAGAACTAAGACGGTATCCTTATCAGGAAAGGCTGAATAGGCTGGGGTCCTTTTCTCTAGAAAAGAGAAGGCTGAGGGGTGACCTGACAGACCTGGACTACGTCCAGTGAGAACATGCCCCCCAGACTCACTTCCCAGCAGGGGTCAGTGGATGATGATGAGGAGCAGGGGCACTGAGTCCGGTAGGGTTGGCCACACCAGGGCCTGAGCTGAAATCAGCCAACTCAGGGCAGGACAATCTGTATTTCTCAGTTCCAAATCAGGTTTGCGTTTATATATTGAGCCATTTCTTTTGGAGGTGAAGATGGCATCCGGAGCATTAAACTTAAACTGGGGCCTGGATTACCACATATTCCCAGGCCGGTCCTGCTTCCCGGTGTGTAGTTTACTCCGAATCATTCAATACTTGATGATTCATAATTCTGAGCAGTCTCACCTCTTGTCTCGTTCATTTTATTCCTTCAGGGCAGGTGAGGGCTGAGGATCTGTGGCGAATCGTTAGAGAAGATTCCAGAAGTCCACTCACAAGAATTTCAGGTAAAAGAGCGATATAGGAAAGTGAGGAACAGGCAAAGGCCATTCTGCCCATCAACCCGCTCCTTCTACAAACCAGTCACAATCCACTCGATCATGGACTCTCACCAACCTATTCCCACTTCCTTTCAAATTATCCCCCATCTCTCCTGAAGATCCTGATTAATGTTGGGGTTCAATTCCATGACCCCCCTCTCCTGAAGGCGCTGACTCTCATTGGGGTTCAGGTCCATGTATCCCCTCTCCAGAAGACGCTGATTAATGTTGGGGTTCAGTTCCATGACCCCCCTCTCCTAAAGACACTGACACTTTTTGAGACATAGAGAAAATGTTTCCACTTAAATGTATAGATGCATTTAAGGGGAATCTAGATATGCACACAAGGGAGAAAGGAATAGAAGGAAGGGTATGCGGATGGGGTTAGATGAAGCAGAGGAGGCTCTTCTGGACCATAAGCAGCGGCAGAGACCCGTTGGGCCAAATGGCCTGTTTCTGTGGCTGTAGTTTGGATGTAACTCGATGAATGTCAGTGAAGTCTTTCCTTCTTCAGAGGCCTGGAAACTGTTATTTGAGTGGCCAGGGTTGTCGACCGTCCCAGATTATCTTGGGAGTCCCCAGGATGCATTGTGGCTCTGTCACATGGATAGAGCGGTTTCTGGAGCGCAGGGCAGCGTGGGTACTGTAGACACCATTATTGACTGATTGCTGCATGGATTAACATGATTGGCAGGCAAATAATGGCTGGGGGGGGGGGGTTGGTCATGTGATAAAACCTCCTGGAATACGTTCCAACAAGAGTTGGCAACCCTTGCCAGCATTGCCTTGGCAAGCGTGAGAAAGACTTGCATTGTGCAACAGACAAGGTCTACTGTCAGGGTGTGATGATGTCAGTGTGTCACAGGAGGAAGCAGCATTGTTATTGCTCTATACACCGTGATGAGGTGTGAGCAGAAAGGCCTTTGGCCTGTGTCCATAATGTAACCACATATAGGCCAAAACTCAAGAGCTCTTGGCTTGAACCTAACAACAGAGCAACAGCCTACCCTCTCTGGGCTTAAGCAACACCTGTTGCTATAGAGATTTTCCAGCCCTTTTGAGGCCTCTCACTTCACTCGACATCCTTCAGTCGGGAGCTGGCATGAGCCCGAGCTGCAGTCATTCCCACAATAGCCACTAATAACTCTCCATAATCAAACTCAAAACAGCAAATTGGAGAGCAAACTAGGTGGGATATTAAAGGGTAGGGGGAGCGAGCGGGAGAGTGGGATTAGACTGGGTGGGCTATTAAAGGGTAGGGGGAGCGAGCGGGAGAGTGGGATTAGACTGGGTGGGCTATTAAAGGGTAGGGGGAGCGAGCGGGAGAGTGGGATTAGACTGGGTGGGCTATTAAAGGGTAGGGGGAGCGAGCGGGAGAGTGGGATTAGACTGGGTGGGCTATTAAAGGGTAGGGGGAGCGAGCGGGAGAGTGGGGTTAGACTGGGTGGGATATTAAAGGGTAGGGGGAGCGAGCGGGAGTGTGGGATTAGACTGGGTGGGCTATTAAAGGGTAGGGGGAGCGAGCGGGAGAGTGGGATTAGACTGGGTGGGCTATTAAAGGGTAGGGGGAGCGAGCGGGAGAGTGGGATTAGACTGGGTGGGCTATTAAAGGGTAGGGGGAGCGAGCGGGAGTGTGGGATTAGACTGGGTGGGCTATTAAAGGGTAGGGGGAGCGAGCGGGAGAGTGGGATTAGACTGGGTGGGCTATTAAAGGGTAGGGGGAGCGAGCGGGAGAGTGGGATTAGACTGGGTGGGCTATTAAAGGGTAGGGAGAGCGAGCGGGAGAGTGGGATTAGACTGGGTGGGTTATTAAAGGATAGGGAGAGTGAGATACAAACCCGTTTCACTACTGGACGACGAAGGGTACTCTGTTGGTTGCGTCCCGTGTTAGTCTTCTGAGGAGGTCTATGCGATTTTTTGCTGTGGCCCGTCGGAACTGTCGATCGATGAGTCGGGCGTCATATCCCGTTCTTACTAGGGTGTCTTTCAGCGTCTGTAGGTGTCCATTGCGTTCCTCCTCACCTGAGCAGACCCTGTGTATTCGCAGGGCCTGTCCATAGGGGATGGCCTCTTTGACGTGGTTAGGGTGGAAGCTGGAAAAATGGAGCATCGTGAGGTTGTCCGTGGGCTTGCAGTAGAGTGAGGTGCTGAGGTGCCCGTCTTTGATGGAGATTCGTGTGTCCAAGAAAGAAACTGATTCTGAGGAGTAGTCCATGGTGAGCTTGATGGTGGGATGGAACTTGTTGATGTTATCGTGTAGTCTCTTTAGTGATTCTTCACCGTGGGTCCATAGAAAGAAAATGTCGTCGATGTATCTGGTGTATAGCGTTGGTTGGAGGTCCTGTGCAGTGAAGAAGTCCTGCTCGAACTTGTGCATGAAAATGTTGGCGTATTGGGGTGCAAATTTGGTCCCCATGGCTGTTCCGTGTGTTTCGGTAAAGAACTGGTTATCGAAGGTGAAGACATTGTGATCCAGGATGAAGCGGATGAGTTGTAGGATGGCGTCTGGGACGCAACCAACAGAGTACCCTTCGTCGTCCAGTACTTCCCCGGAGCGGAGAAACTACGCCATGTTCTCCGCAGCCTTCAACATGTCATCAATGACGACGAACACCTCGCTAAGGCCATCCCCACACCTCCACTACTCGCCTTTAAACAGCCACCCAACCTCAAACAAACCATCGCTCGCAGCAAATTACCCAGCTTTCAGGAGAACAGCGTCCACGACACCACACAACCCTGCCACGGTAACCTCTGCAAGACATGCCAGATCATTGACACAGATACCACCATCACACGAGAGGACACCACCCACCAGCTGCACGGTTCATACTCCTGTGACTCGGCCAACGTTGTCTACCTCATACGTTGCAGGAAAGGATGCCCCAGAGCATGGTACATTGGCAAGACGATGCAGACGCTGCGACAACGGATGAACGGACACCGCGCAACAATTGCCAGACAGGAGGGTTCCCTCCCAGTCGGGGAACACTTCAGCAGTCAGGGACATTCAGCCACCGACCTTCGGGTAAGCGTACTCCAAGGCGGCCTTCGAGACACACGACAACGCAAAATCGTCGAGCAGAAATTGATAGCCAAGTTCCGCACCCATGAGGACGGCCTCAACCTAGATCTTGGGTTCATGTCACGCTACACGTAACCCCACCAGCGAACAAAAGCTATCTGTTTTTAATATAACGGGTCATTTGCTGGCTTTCTCTGCCTTCCGGATGTTTCTGCCTCTCTCTGTTTTTTCTTCTGTTTGTTTTTTTTTTGTTGACTGTATATTCGGGGGCTCTGTAGGTAACACCTCTCTGTCTGAACACTGTGATTGCCTTGGCAACGGGCAGTTGCAAAGACTGTCTGTAATCACCATGTATTGTTCTGTGATTTATAAATGCGTAGGCTTCGAGGAGTTCCTGACATTTACCTGAGGAAGGAGGAAGCCTCCGAAAGCTTGTAAATTTCAAATAAAATCATTGGACTATAACTTGGTGTTGTAAAATTGTTTACAATTGTCAACCCCAGTCCATCACCGGCATCTCCACATCATGACTACCTCCTTTATGCAGCGATATTGACCTAAGCAAGGAACTCGCCCTGTTCATCCGTTAGCCGTGGCTCAGTGGGAGTCACTCTCTTGCCTGAGTCGGAAGGTCGTGGGTTCAAATCCCACTCGAGAGACTCGAGCCCATAATCTAGGCCGACACTCCCAGTGCAGTACTGAGGGAGGCACCGTCTTTCAGATGAAACATTAAACCCTCTCAGATGGGGTTAAAAGATCCCACAGCATTATTCGAAGAGGAGCAGGGGAGTTCTCCTCCCCAGGTGACCTGGGCCAATATTTATCTCTCAACCAAACAGAGATCATTTGTCTCATTGCTGTTTGTGGGATCTTGCTGTGCGCAAATTGGCTGCTACGTTTCCTACATTACAACAGTGACCACAGTTCAAAAGTACTTCATTGGCTGTGACGTGCTCCGAGACGTCCTGAGGATGTGAAAGGCGCGATAGAAATATCATCCCTGCTCCAGAGAGCTAGCTGAGAATCTGATTAGCCTCGGTGAGTTTAGGCAAGGAGGAAGGCGGAAACAAAATTCTGTCAGGGATCCCACCTCTGATGACCCTGAATGTTATGAGCAGCTCGGCTGCGCTGCCCTCTATGGTGGAATAGCCTGGCTTACTTCCTCCCGCGCACAAAATGGGCACGTGCGTGAAGAAGTGCAGGGCAGCTGGCACCAACGAGGGTCAGCACCGGCAGGACACGGGAGGCACAAGACACTGGCAATGGGTAAGTTTCTCAATTAATTAATACTGCATCAAATAATCAGACACAAATCAAGAAAGATGCCTTTTTACAAAATTGTGAAAATGTTTGTGATATTTAAATACCTCCCGCCCCGTAGTAACCCCAATACAATAGAGTGAAAATTACAGAACATTTTACAGTCAAAGCATCATTTGGAAAATAAATGTAAAACATACACAGGTCAGAATATCAAAATCACTCACTCCCAGCTCTCAATTTCATGCGTGAAAATCTTGTTTTAAGTTTTAAAATGTTAAAAATATGTAAATCAATCGCCCACCCCCCGCCCCTTTTTAAAAAAAAAATCTAAAACACGCACACTGTCCCTTTCGACATTTAAACTGCTTGTCGAACAGTCGATTTTCACAGGAGCATCTTTGGATGTCGCTCCCACTGAGGCGATCTGCTGGCAATAAGATTCAGACGCCTTTCACGATAACTTCATGTCACTTGTCGAGATACCTCCAGTCTCTTGTCGCAGAAAATGCGGTTTTATGTACTTTAGAAAAGGATGCATAGATGCTAATTGAAAGTGGATAGTTTGACAGCGTACTGTGCAAACAGTACTTTACCCAATGCTACAATTAAAGCCAACGGACGGTCTATATGAAGAGTACACAGCAGCATTCAGCAAAGCTCTTGCGGCAGTGATACCCATTTTAGTAGACATGCTGCGACCCTCCGCTTGCTGTGCCTCTGGGCAGCTCAGGGTTAATTTACCACACTGAGATATTGCACGCAGCCCCAGTCCGCTCTGTGCTTTCTCCCTCTACGGTAAGGCGAGATCGATTGCACGAGGGACTCGCGGGGTATGGTGAGGCGGAGAGGGAGGCGGATGCTTGCGGGACCAGGAGCCTTTTCCTGCCCCCACTTCTCGAAGTTCTGCAGTGAAAAGGTCCTATTAACATAGATCTGCTGGTCCTACAGGTTTTATGCCTCCCCCACTTCCTGTAGAAAGCACCTAGCCTCCACTTGCCACCTGCCCATCACGGTCTCGACTGTAATCCAGACTTTAGCATCTGGGGTACGAAACCACGTCACATCAGTGACGGTGCAGCATTCCCAAGACAGGCCTCTGAAGACGCCATTAGTTCAGATGATAGCTTTTGACAATAACAGCAACACTACTTTGTGGGTTAAAGTTTACAAGAGCATCTTCTGTACTAAAGGCCCAAGAATATTGCACATCGAAATTACTACAGCTCCCTCTTCTCTCAATTGCGGCAAACATTTGGATACTGTCTCCCGAACAATAGTAATTTAACCTAGTAGTCAAACTTCATAGAATCTTACAGCACAGGAGGTTGCCATTCGGCCCATCGTGCCTGTGCCAGCTCTTTGAAAGAGCTATCCAATTAGACCCACTCCCCCCGCCAGCCCCCATCCATAGCCATTCAAATTTTCTCCCCTTCAATTTTGGGCTCCTCCTACCCCCTCACAATTAGTAACCTCGAGAGGTTAAAAGACCCATAACTCTTTTCCCCCCCCCCACCCCACTTCCATCTTTGGATTCTACTCAAATGGATCCTGAAGAGTTGAGTTGGTGCCAAGTTGGCCTGAAGCCCTGGATGGGACGGGGCCAGTCATCAATCGGGGAGCTGAAATCAAGGCCGGCCAATGCCGGAGAGACTCTCATTTCCAATCCAAGGAGCGGACGTGGAAATAAAAGTCCCTGCACTTTGATGGGTTTTTTTTTTAAATGCACACTTCCAAACTCATTTGTACCTCCATTTAAAAAACCCAATACTAATCTTTGAAACACTTTGCAACATAATGGCACAAAAATTCCATGATCCATGAAAAAGAGTTAATGCAAAAACAAGGTTCAAAATATTGGCACAATGGTTTGATAATTGTTTTTAAAACAAGAAAAAAAAAAGACAAATCCAATTTCCCACCGGACTCTTCATAATTCACAGTAAAAGTTGCTGCTGAAAAAGGCAGCTGAATTTTTTTTTCTGAAACACATAATTACTTCAAACAAAAACGCATGTACCATAAACTTTCGATATTCTTGGTTAATATAATTAACAATACATCAGGCAGACAGCAACTGTGCAGCTGCAGACGGACGATAAAAAGGTGCTGGGGGAGGGGGGCAGATACACAAGGAATATTGCATCTTTTGCTTTTTTTGTTTTGTTTCGATAACACTTTAAATGCCACCCCTCGAGTCTCACCGAGAGGCCAAAGGACAACGGCAAAGGCTACACAACACGTCTTAGAAACAGCAGCATCACTTCATCAGAACAGAGAAAGACATGAACGCCATCTTGAATGCGACAGCCTTGCCCAATAAAGCTGCACACATCTGGAACTTAAAACAGTCGCCCTATCAGGAAAGACTGAACAGGCTGGTGCACTTTTCTCTAGAAAAGAGAAGACTGAGGGGTGACCTGATAGAGGTCTTTAAAAATTATGAAAGGGTTTGATAGGGTAGATGTAGAGAAGATGTTTCCACTTGTGGGGGAGACCAGAACGAGGGGTCATAAATATAAGATAATAATATCCAATAGGGAATTCAGGAGAAACTTCTTTACCCAGAGAGTGGTGAAAATGTGGAACTCACTATCACAAGGAGTAGTTGAGGCGAATAGTATAGATACATTTAAGGGGAAACACATGAGGGAGAAAGGAATAGAAGGATATGCTGATAGGGTGAGATGAAGAGGGGAGGGAGGAGGCTCACATGGAGCATAAACACCGGCATAGACCTGTTGGGCCGAATGGCCTGTTTCCGTGCTGTACATTCTATGTAATGAAATCTCGCAACACTGCAAGTACTTTAAGCTTCTAGAGAATATCAACCAATTAATCATTGGGGGTGTTGGAACAGTCCAGAAAGCATTGCTTTCATTGGCCAAAATCTATTAACTATCAATAGAAGGGATATGAGGCTAAGGCGGATATATGGGGTTAGGTCACAGATCAGCCATGATCTCACTGAATGGTGGAACAGGCTCGAGGGGCTAAATGGCCTCCTCCTGTTCCTAGAAACTATTGGATATTGGAGCCATTTTGTTTTTCCCCTCCCCCGAAGGCAGCGAGACTTGGGAGTCTGGGTTCCAGGGGCACCGTCTGCCATACAGTGCCCAGCCCCAGTAGCCATTCTTCATGTGTAAATGTGGACAGAGTGTTGGCGGGCTATTTGACTGCAGAGTGCATCACAGCCAAGCTCAGCCCTCAGCCCAGGTCCATAGGCGCACATCTGTTCCAGAAAGTGTCGCTGCATTAAAATCAGACAGGGAGGGGGGACCTTTGGCTGATTTCCCCCCCACCTTCCCCAACTTCCTTTCCCTAGTTTGGGGCTTGCCTGATGCAAATTGCAGCCTCTTGTACGATGGTGGCTGAGATTGGCTAACTGCCCACAGTCCAAGGATGGAACATGACTCCTTCTAGGTCTATCTGCGTCATACCACGCTAGAGAGTGGCATTTGCCCAGAGTTTGGGGGCGGGGGAAATGAAAATATAAAACAAAATATTTAATTTGAACCAGTGTTGACCAATAGAAATCCGACTAGCCCCAGGTGAGGTTACAGGCGACACAGTTTTAACCACCTGCACTAATTTTAGTAGAAAACGCCTCACACACAATAAGGGTAAACATACTTCACACGAGGATATTTACTGAACAAACATCTGCCACCGTTCAACAACCAAAGTAAACCAGCCACAAAGATTAAAAAAAACACTCCCACACTCTGCTTTTCATCTCACCGTTTTACCAACAAACGCACAAAAAGGTTAAAGTTCACACGCCGTGTGGATACGAGTATTGAGATCACGTGACCAACGATGGGGTCTGTTACTCATTTTTCAATTTACTGATCAGGAATGCAATTAGGGAATCAAGGGGTGTGGGGATCAGGCGGGAAAGTGGAGTTGAGGTCAAAGATCAGCCATGATCTGACTGAATGGCGGAGCAGGCTCGAGGGGCCGTGTGGCCCACTCCTGCTCCCATTTCTTATGTTCTTAGCCACATCTGGATTCCCAATTAGCCACATGTGGCTGGTAGCTAACGTACTGGGCAATTCTGGCCTAAATAAGGTGCTCAACAAGACAATACCTTACATCAAACGTAAGCTAGATGTTCACCAACAGGTCGCCTGACGCTGGCTCCTAAGTTCAAGAGCCATGCACCGAGTCTTAGTTAAGATCACCCCAGGCCCCAGCGACCAGACTCGGCCCCATCTTAGCTCCCCATTAAGCACCATTACGGAAACCATGCTCTGAACTAAAATCATTTCAAGTAGTACAATCCTCGATTATTCACAACGCTTTGCACGACATCGTAAATCTGAATTCAGCTGATATAAAAAAAAGTTTTATTAAAACTTTGGGCGTGTCTCACATTGAGAATATTAGTTACTTAGAAACCCCAGGCTCTCCCCCACTCTCTCTCAAGGGTTTTAGATAAAGCTCCATTGGGTTATACAACAACTTGCATTTGTATAGTGCCTTTAACATAGTAAAAAACGTCCCAGGGTGCTTCACAGGAGTGATTATCAAACAAAATTTGACACTAGCCACAAAGAGATATTAGGACAGGTGACCAAAAGCTTGGTCAAAGAGGTAGGTTTTAAGGAGCGTCTTAATGGAGAGAGAGAGGCGGAGAGGTTTAGGGAGGGTATTCCAGAGCTTAGGGCCCAGGCAGCTGAAGGCACGGCCGCCAATGGTGGAGTGATGGAAATCGGGGATGCGGAAGAGGCCAGAATTGGGGGAACGCAGAGATCTCGGAAGGTTGTAGGGCTGGAGGAGGTTACAGAGATAGGGAGGGGGCGAGGGTAAGGAGGGATTTGAAAACAAGGATTTTAAAATTGAGGTGTTCCCGGATTGGGAGCCAATGTAGGTCAGCGAGCACAGGGGTGATGGGTGAACAGGACTCGGTGCGAGTTAGGATACGAGCAGCAGAGTTTTGGATGAGCTCAAGTTTACGGAGGGTGAAAAATGGGAGGCCGGCCAGGAGAGCATTGGAATAGTGGAGTCTGGAGGTAACAAAGGCACGGATGAGGGTTTCAGCAGCAGATGAGCTGAGGCAGGGGCAGAGTCGGGAACCAAATGCCTCTCGCAAACACAGCACATTTCAATCATCACTGAGCTCTGCCTTCTGGTCTTCAGGCAATAGCTCACAACAAAGGAATAGGCTCCCTATCAAATATTTACACAAAGATTAAAGATGCTAGCTGAATTTTTCCAAAGACAAATTATAGCCGTAATTTGGCAAGAGTTGATTTTCGGGAAACATTCGGTTAATAAGTGCTCCGAGAAACACACAAGTCAACATGGCAGTCATAGGGGGAAGAGTCTGGCAAGCAAAACCCAATGTTGCAACTTAACCAGATTAATTCATTTAAATTTTCTGTCCTTAATTAATTCTCGGGATGTGGGCGCCGCTGACAAAGCCGGCGTTTATTGCCCATCCCTAGTTGCCCTGTGAAGGTGGTGGTGGGCCGCCTTCTTGAACCGCTGGCAGCGTTTTGGTGCGACTGAGGGGCCACTTCAGAGGGCAATTAAGAGTTAACTACATTGGTGTGGGGACTGGAGTCACATATAGGCCCAGACGGCAGGTTTCCTTCCCTAAAGGGACATTAATGAACCGGTTGGGTTTTTATGACAATCCGACAAGCTTCACGGTCACTTTTACTGACACCAGCTTTTAAAAACAAATTCTCAAACGGCCCTAGTGGGGATTTTAACATGTTCTCTGGATTATTAATCCAGGCCTCACAGCTAAAGATGTGAAAGGCTATAGTTTAAAAAAAAACAAAGTACACTATTTATACAGGAATATGTTGTGTTACTGGATTTACTTTAAAATACTGAACTCGTGATGGGATTTTTTTTTTAAGGTGAAGTTAATCTCCCAAAACCCATCCTTTGGTGCACAATAAGCTTCTACAAAAACTCTTTTGCAATTAAAAGTTACACAGTTTGGCCTCTTAGAGTCACGGAGCACAGAAGGGGGCCATTCGGCCCATTGTGCCTCTTTGAAAGGTGCTTTGAATCCAATTAGTCCCACACCCCCTGCTCTTTCCCCATAGCCCTGCAAATTTGTCCTGGGAGTCAGTGAGTTTATTCAGCGAGCGACTGTGCCTTAGGGCTCAGGAAGGTCGTAGGATACGTCCCTTGTAAGCGGCCCCTGGGCAGGGTGAAGGTACAATCGGTCTCGGTGCTCCCAAATTTAAGGTGGGGAAGAGGGAGAGAAAAGGCTCCACTCCCGAGAACTGTGGGGGGGTGGGGGGTTGGGAAAGAGACAGGATTGGTCAGGGCTGTGAAGGCTCCTTTGTTCGAATTGCCTGCCATGGCGTCCAATCAGAAAGCAGCCGGTCACTGGTGGAGCCACAGCCCAGTGAGAAAACCAGCACAAAGAGAGAGAGAAAGTGGTCAGATCAAACTGTACAAATATTGATTTGGTGCTCACATGCACAAGTCTCAAGGTCCCTTCTACAACATTCATCCTGTCTTTACATTGCACAAAACATAGATCACTAATACAGGAAACGGTCTACAAACTTTTACTGAGAACTCCAAGACCAAAGGAGAATCTTTGATTGAAAATCCACAAACATACAAACAAAAAAAAATTAAATGAATCTAAGCCATTAAAAAAAACTCGAGTACACACCTGTCTACAGTGGGCTCTGTTCTACACACCGGTCCTCCACTGAGCGATTAGTGCCTCAGGTCATTGTTGGTCGCAATGTCTATGGTCCACCGTCAGGGTTGGCACGAGGTTCCTACAAGTAGGGTACGTGTCGAATCGGGTATCGAGTGGCTCTGCAACACAGTCGCAATCTCCCCCCTTTCCCCCTCTGCTCCAACTTCCTTCCTTCTTCCCCCTCCCCCAGGTGAATTATTTTGGTGGGATAGTCCGTGGGCACCAGGAACCTTCCCGTTATCTCGCTGAAGTTACCCCAGGTCACGCGCAAGCCGGGATTGGTGAGTGCTGATGGGCTATTCAACCATTGTGGGGGGGGGTGGGTGGGGGGAGGATAGCCGGGTTGAATCCTTCCCTCAGCATCGACACGCGTGCTCTCCGGTAAGGATCAGCGATCAGCAGATACACTGGACTATTCCTCGCGCCTCCTCTCCCACCCCGCCAGCTCAGATGGCAAGTGCTGGTGGGCTATTCGACCATGGGGGGGGGGGGGGGAAACACAACCAAGTTCAATCCTTTCCTCATCAGACAGACAGAGACAGAGACATGCATGCACTCCCGCAGCGATCAGAAGCAGCTCCACTGGACAATTTCTTCCCTTCCTACCAGCCCAGACATAGAAACCAACTGCATCGCCAACAGCCCTGAGCTCAGCTAAGCCAGAGGGAAACCAGGGGTTGGACCTGAGCCTTTCAGCTCAGTGCCAAGCCGAGACACAACAGAGCGGGCCGATCACCTTTCAAAAGACTAGCCTTGAGGAATCTCAACGTAAAAATGTCTAGAGGGTTTGAAGGGGGGGGGGTGGAACCTATCTGAAGCAGCACAGGTACTGAACCGAGACCAACAATGATCGACTAAAACTTTGTTCCAAATCCTTTATAGCAGCTGCACTCTGAGCTCACTGGACACATTTTACACCGATTGCATTAGAGAAAAAAAAACTAAAACGCAAGGAAATCAAAGGACTAAAATATGTTAAAAACTGGTCGATTAGACTTTTTTTGGACAACCATTAAAGTCACATCTTATATTGCACAACAACTTATGAGCAGGAGTAGACGAACGGGGCAGTTCGACGATGAACCTGGCAGAGGGAAATTTTTTGGGGGGATGCAGCGAGGGGCGGGGGAAATCCAGCTCCACAAAGTTTTCGCAGATCCATCAGCAGTTTTTTTTTTAAAAAAAAGCCTTGTCTGAAACCAACAAGGTCCTGGAAAAAAAATACAGAACAGAAGCATTTAAAAAAAAATATATAAAAAACACACAGAAGAGTCTGTTTTAATGAGATGTCCATTTAAAAAGAAGTTGATGGGTGTGTGGCAGTCAGTTCCAGCCCCCGCCCCCCCCCCCCCCCACCACTAGTTAGGGTAGGTTATCGGCCTGATTTTAATGACAGGAGACAGGTTCACTCGGAGAATCTCTTGGGCTTTCCGCCTCACTTCTTCATCCGAAGACGAGTCGTCCACTTTGATAACTTTGGACCTCAAGAGCTGCAATCTGGTTTTGCGGGGTGGCACGTGCCTCTCCGTGTACCCGGGCTGCGCAGTCCTGTCCCTCCTCGCCGCCGTCTCCTCGGGCGGCGCCCGCTGCTGCGCCCGCCGCGTCGTCTCCGGCTCCCGTTTGGACAGGAGGTTCCTCTCCGGGTATCTGTGCCTCTTCGCCTCGCCGGCCGGCTTGCCCGTCGTCGTCGTCGTCGGGGCAGCGCCGCCTCCTCCGTCCGAGGGTCTCGGAGAAGCCCCCCGGTCCGCGGGGTCCGTCGACCTGGCGCCCAGTCTGACGCCGGAGGCCCGCGGCTTCAGCCAGCCGTTGGGTCTGGGCGCCTTCCGGGTGGAGGTGGTGGTGGAGGAGGAGGAGGAGGAGGGCGGGCTGGTCTCCCGGGCCGAGCTGGACCCTGCCTTGGGGCCGGTGCCCGCGGTGCCCGGCGCTGGCACCTGGCAGGTGCAGGCGGTGTAGCCGTAGACGTCCTTGCTGCGGAGCACGGTGGGCTGGTAACCCTCCTCCCTCAGGCCCTGCAGGAAGATCAGCAGCTGGCGCTGGGAGTGCAGCAGGTCCTTGGACCGGGGGCTGAAGACGGTCAGCGCGTCCTCCAGGGCCTGCTGGCCCACCAGGGAGATCCGGGACCAGGCCTCCACGGCCTGGCCCTCGGGCTGCTCGGCCATTGGGGGCCCTGCGGTGTGGGAGTAGGAGGAGGCCCCAGCGTGAGGTGCAGGTTCAGCGATCACTGAGGCCCAGGCTCGGTCCGAGGGTTGACGTTGCCTCCGCGCCGCGCGGGAGCATCACTTCCCCCCCCAGCCCCCCCAACAATATATCTTCACCCCCCCCCCCTCCTCCCTCCTTCCCCCCCCCGCCTTTAAAGACCAGGCTTCGGCCCCCCTCAAAACTCAAGCCCGAGGCCTCGGGCCCTCAACCCGACAACCGAGGTCCGACCCGCCGCCAAACCCCGCCTCCCTCTGACCTCACTTCCGCTCTGACGTCAGAGAAGCGTCATTGCCTCCTCAGAGGAGGGGGCGGGGCTTCATTATTGGGGTTAAAAACTTTTGGGGGTAAAATGGGGTCACGGAGGGGTCAGGGGGACATCCAACCCTTTGCCCCATTTCACCCTTTGTATATGGGGTAGAGTTTGATTATTGGGGCTTAAATCTTTTGGGGGGGTTAAAGGGGGGGGTCATAGAGGGGTCAGGGGAACATCCAACCCTTTCCCCCAACCCATTACTGAGTCTCAGAGAAACTTCGGAGAAAAGTTTTTTTGAGAAGTTTAAAGTCCTTTTCCAACCAGAACTTTCCACCCGGAGGCTCTGCCCTCGGCGTCAGGAGGTCGTGGGGCTCGAGCCCCCCACCCCCCCCACCCAACTCCAGAAACACGAGCCCCATAATCGAGGCTGACTCTTCCCCGGTACCGGTACCGAGGGAGCGGAGTGCTGCCCTGTCGGAGGTGCCGTCTATCGGGATGAGACGTTAAACTGAGGCCCCCGTCTGCCCCTCTCGGGTGGATGTAAAAGATCCCACGGCCACTATTGGAAGAAGAGCAGGGGAGTTCTCCAGTGTCCTGGGTCAATATTTATCCCTCAACCAACATCACTAAAAACAGATTATCTGGTCGTTATCACGTTGCTGTTTGTGGGATCTTGCTGTGCGCAAATTAGTTGCAGCATTTCCTTACATTACAACAGTGACTATGCTTTAAAAGTACTTCATTCACTGGGAAGGGCTTTGGGACATCCTGAGGATGTGAAAGGCGCTGAATAAATCTTTTTTTTATTCGTTCATGGGATGTGGGCGTCGCCGGCAGGGCCCGCATTTATTGCCCATCCCTAATTGCCCTTGAGAAGGTGGTGGTGAGCCGCCTTCTTGAACAACTGAGTGGCTTGCTAGGCCATTTCAGAGGGTGATTAAAAATCAACCACATTGCTGTGGGTTTGGAGTCACATATAGGCCCAGACTGGGTAAGGACGGCAGGTTTCCTTCCCTAAAGGACATTAGTGAATCAGATGGGTTTTTACGACAATCCGGTAGTTTCATGGCCACCATTACTGATGCAAGTTTTTTTTTATTCCAGATTTTCATTTAATTAATTGAATTTAAATTCCCCAGCTGCCGTGGCAGGATTTGAACTCATGACTCTGGAATAGTAGTTCAGGCCTCTGGATTACTAGTTCAGTAACATAATCACTATGCTACCGTACCCAAAAATGCAAGTTCTTTTCTTGCATAAGGTGAAAAGGCAGAGGGGTTGAATTCTATTTATTATATTAATAGGGCGGCCAACTTTGAAGAGGTGTCAGTAAAATCAAATGGCCAAAGTGCACCGAACCCCAAGATCAATGCTCGCCCAATAACTGCCCCATGTCATGTAATGGGTTTGTTGCAAGTCGCTTTTGGTTTTCTATGAAGTTCTGAGGCGAGGTTGGAATTTGATATGTGGAATGAGTGGAGAGTTAATGGATTCAAAAATTAAGCAAAAGTTAGGGATCTTTGTTTTCAAATTATGTATTGTGTTAAAACTTATTACAACAACAACAGCTTGCATTTATATAGCGCCTTTAATGTAGAAAAACGTCCCAAGGCGCTTCGCAGGAGCGTAAATCAGATAATAATTTGACAATGAGCCACATAAGGAGATATGAGGACAAGTGACCAAAAGCTTGGTCAAAAGAGGTAGGTTTTAAGGAGCGTCTTAAAGGAAGAGAGAAAGGCGGAGAGGTTGAGGGAGGGAATTCTAGAGCCGAGGGCCTAGGTTGCTGAAGGCACGGCCGCCAATGGTGGAGTGATTAAAATAGGGGATGCACAAGAGGCCAGAATTGGAGGAGCGCAGAGATCTCGGAGGGTTGTAGGGCTGGAGGAGGTTACAGAGATAAGGAGGGAGGAGGCCATTACAGATTCCTCTGATCATTTGCATTGATCAAAGATTATCGATGTGTTTCCTTTATGACTTCAATTCCTTCACAGATGCAGTGCCAGCCATGACTTGGATCCAAATTAAAATTCAGCACTCATGTGTTTATCCAGCTTCCCCTTAAATGCATCTACACTATTCACCTCAACTACTCCTTGTGATAGCGAGTTCCACATTCTCACCACTCTCTGGGTAGAGAAGTTTCTCCTGAATTCCCTATTGGATTTATTAGTGACTATCTTATATTTATGGCCCTTAGTTCTGGTCTCTCCCACAAGTGGAAACAATTTCTCTACATCTACCCTATTAAACCCTTTCATAATCTTAAGGACCTCAATCAGGTCACCCCTTAGTCTTCTCTTTTCTAGAGAAAAGAATCCCAGCCTGTTCAGTCTTTCCTCTAGGTATAACCTCTCAGGTATCATCCTAGTAAATCCTTTTGCACCTTCTCCAGAGCCTCTATATCCTTTTTATAATATGGAGACCAGAACTGTTCACGGTACTCCAAATATGATTTAACCAAGTTTAACTTAACTTTTCTGCTTTTCAATTCTATCCCTCTAGAAATGAACCCCAGTGCTTGGTTTGCTTTTTTTAATGGCCTTATTAACCTGTGTCGCTACTTTTAATGATTTGTGTATCTGTACCCCCAGATCCCTCTGCTCCTCTATCCCATTTAGACTCTTATTATCCAAGCAGTCTGTGGCCTCCTTATTCTTCCTACCAAATGTACCGCCTCACTTATCTATATCGAAATTCATTCACCAATTACACGCCCATTCTGTAAGTTTATTAATGTCTTCCTCTATTTTATCGCAGTCCTCCTCAGTATTAATTATACCCCCCAATTTGATGTCATCTGCAAATTTTGAAATTGTACTTGAAATTATAATAAGAACATAAGAAATAGGAGCAGGAGTAGGCCAGACGGCGCCTCACGCCTGCTCCGCCATTCAATCAGATCATGGCTGATCTTCAACCTCAACTCCACTTTCCTGCCCGATTCCCATATCCCTTGATTTCCCTAGAGTCAAGAAATCTGTCTCAGCCTTGAATATATTCAGTGACTCAGTATCCACAGCCCTCTGGGGTAGAGAATTCCAAAGATTCACAACCCTCTGAGTGAAGAAATTCCTCCTCATCTCAGTCTGAAATGTCCGACCCCTTATCCTGAGACTATGCCCCCTAGTTCTAGACTCTCCAGCCAGGGGAAACAACCTCTCAGCATCTACCCTGTCAAGCCCCCTCATAATCTTATATGTTTCAATGAGATCACCTCTCATTCTTCTAAACTCCAGAGAGTATAGGCCCATTCTACTCAACCTCTCCTAATTACCTTTAATTAGGTAAAGTGAGGGAGAAGATGTGATTAATTGCACCTGTTGGAAAAGTTATACCTACATATCTATCGACAATATATTAAATTAAGTGCATTCTGTTGAAAACTCCTATGTAAACCTCTCCCTATGGTAAATCCTATGATAAAAGTCCACATTTCTGTCGCCCTTGGCTGTGACTCCATTAGGTGTCACTGTGGTAGGAGTTTCAGTGCTAGAGATGTCACACTTTGCCAGTCACATCACATCCTGTGTTCTGCAGGATGTTCTTATCAATCTTCTTCTCACAACTCACTCAAAATGCTGAAAATTCTGAAAAAAGTGTTCATCTGCCATTTTTTTTCTCAGTAACTGAAATTGCTATTTCAGTTAATATATCCCAGTAAAGACTCCACGAGAAGGGTGAACCAACCATGGCTAACTAAGGAAGTCAAGGATGGTATCAGGTTAAAAGAAAAGGCATACAACATGGCAAAGATTACTGGTAAGCCCGAAGATTGGGAAAACTTTAGAAACCAGCAAAGGATGACTAAAAGAAATAATAAAGGGGGAGAAAATGGATTATAAGAATAAACTAGCAAGAAATATAAAAACTGACAGTAAGAGCTTTTACAAATATATAAAAAGGAAGAGGGTAGCTAAAGTAAACATTGGTCTCTTAGAGGATGAGTCTGGGGAAATAATAATGGAAAACAAGGAAATGGCAGAGGCATTGAACAGATATTTCATACCTGTCTTCACAGTAGAAGACACTAAAAGCATACCAATAATAGTAGAAAATCAAGGGGCAAAGGGGAGGGAGGATCTAAAAAAAATCACTATCACTAGAGAAAAAGTACTAGGTAAACTAATGGGTCTAAAGGCTGACAAGTCCCCTGGACCCAATGGCTTGCATCCGAGGGTCTTAAAGGAAGTGGCTACAGAGATAGTGGACGCATTGGTTGTAATCTTCCTGGAAAGGTCCCAGCGGATTGGAAAACCGCAAATGTAACACCCCTATTCAAGAAAGGAGTGAGACAGAAAGCAGGTCAATTAGCCTAACATTTGTCACTGGGAAAATGCTAGAATCCATTATTAAGAAAGTAGTAGCAGGACATTTAGAGACTCAAAATAAAATCAAGGAGAGTCAACATGGTTTAATGAAGGGGAAATTGTGTTTGACAAATTTATTGGAGTTCTTTGAGGTAGTAACAATCAGGGTGGATAAAGGGGAACCAATAGATGTAGTGTATTTGGATTTCCAAAAGGCATTCGATAAGGTGCCACATAAAAGATTACTGCACAAGATAAGAGCTCATGGTGTTGGGGGTAATATACTGGAATGGATAGAGGATTGGCTAACTAACAGAAAACAAAGAGTCGGGATAAAAGGGTCATTTTCAAAATGGCAATCTGTAACTAGTGGGGTGCCGCAGGGCTCAGTGCTGGGGCCTCAACTATTTACAATATATATCAATGACTTGGATGAAGGAACAGAGTGTCTTGTGGCCAAATTTGCTGATGATACAAAGATAGGTGGAAAAGCAAGTTGTGATGAGGACACAAAGTGTCTGCAGGTTAAGCGAGTGGGCAAACATTTGGCAGATGGAATATAATGTGGGAAAATCTGAAGTCATCCACTTTGGTAGGAAGAATAAAAAAGCAAAATATTATATAAATGGAGAAAGACAACAGAATGCTGCGGTACAGAGGGATCTGGGTGTCCTCGTACATGAAACACAAAAAGTCAACATACAGGTGCAGCAGGTAATCCGGAAGGCAAACGGAATATTGGCCTTTATTTCTAGGGGGATGGAGTATAAAAGCAGGGAAGTCATGCTACAACTGTACAGGGTGCTGGTGAGACCACACCTGGAGTACTGCGTACAGTTCTGGTGCCCTTATTTAAGGAAGGACATATTTGAATCGGAGGCAGTTCAGAGAAGGTTCACTCGGTTGATTCTGGGTATGGAGGGTTTTCTTATGAGGAAAGATTGAACAGGAGTTTAGAAGATTGAGAGGCGATTTTATTGAAACATACAAGATTCTGAGGGGACTTGACAGGGTAAATGCTGAGAGGATGTTTCCCCTCATGGGGGAACCTAGAACTAGTCTCAGAATAAGGGGTCACCCATTTAAGATGGAAATGAGGAGAAATTTCTTCTCTCAGAGGGTTGTGAACCTTTAGAATTCTTTGCCCCAAAGAGTGTTGGAGGCTGAGTCATTGAATATATTCAAGGCTGAGTTAGACAAATTTTTGATCAGCGAGGGAGTCAAAGAATACGGGGAAAGGGCGGGAAAGTGGAGTTGAGGCCAGAATCAGATCAGCCGTGATCTCAGTGAATGGCGGAACAGGCTCGAGGGGCCGAATGGCCTACTCCTACTCCTATCTGCTATGTTCTTATGTACTATGTCCAAAATAAGGGTTTGAGCAAAATAAGAGTTTGAATATTACTTGTTTCACAATAGCATGATTAAATTTATCTACAGAATTATCTTTTGGGTCTTTCATTGTCTTCATTAAAGTTTTAACTTGAAGGTCTCTGTCTCTTCATAAAGCCTGGGCTCGGACTTGATGTTTGTGCCCAGAGCTGTGGTGTTGTTCGCTGAATTCAGATTGTGCAGTCTGAGCATCGCAGTGTACCCAATTTCCCAGGGTGCATCAGTACCTTCCAGTAGCTGAACAGCTGGAATATTTCTCTGTGGCTTCTAGCAATTTCTGCAGCTTTTCAAAATTATTTGAAGAAAGAGCAGAAGTCAAATCTCAAAATTTTCTTCAGGTACTTGAAATGAAGACAGGGATTCTTTGTGTTTGTTTTTAAAAGCTGCGTGTGTGAAAAAGTGAATGAGAAAAAAAGACGGATTATTTATTTTGTTTTGTGTTCCACAGACTTCAGAAAGCTGGGGGAGAGACAGAGAAGATTGGGGAATTATGGACCGAGAAGTGTGGGAGAAGGTCAGCTGGAGTAGATCCAAGACTTTGCTACAAAGGGGCGGTGCAGGTCACCCAGCAACGGTAGATGGGGGACTCTGAGATACTGGCATTTTGTTTAAAACCTTATTTCGTACATTAGAAATTTCACTTACTGAAAAAAAATTGGTGGTCAGAAATTTTTTTCAGAAAGCCTTTTGACTTAATTGATCAGTTCACTTTTTTCCCTTTTTTCATTGGTAGGTTCTCCTGATTGATATTCAGGATTGGTTATTTTTGTAAGTAATTAATAGTTTCTGATTGGCAGTTTTCTAGCCACTTATCTCGCTTTTGATTTGTGTATTCTCTACCTCTTCACTGCTGATTTGCTGCTTGTTCTAATTTACAAATTGTGAAAGAAAGAAAGAACTTGCATTTATACAGCGCCTTTCACTACCTCAGGACGTCCCAAAGCGCTTTACAGCCAATGAAGTACTTTTGAAGTGTAGTCACTGTTGTAAGTGTGATGCCAAAAGTGTGGCAACAGGAAGTAAATGTGACAAACAGGAAGTGTACGCTAGATTCAACCCTGGATGGACGGACACCTAGCTGTCCTGCGTTGTGAGTTTGGAAAGATGTTTCTGCTCTTACGAAACAGCAATGCACAACACTCTCGTTCTTCCTTAGGTTGAAGTATATGCAGTTCCGTCTGTCATGTTCTGCACTCAGGGCAGCTCCTAATGCAAGTCTGACTCATGCGATTCTTGAGCTACTCACTGGGGAAGAGTAGCCGAGGTGGTTTCCCGCTGCCTTCCTCACGGTTTTTATCTTCGGAGGGTCGTAGGGCTGGAGGAGGTTACAGAGATAGGGAGTGGGGCGAGGGCCAGTGAGGGATTTGAATCCTGGCATGAGAATTTTAAATTTGAGGCGTTGCTGGACCGGGAGCCGATGTAGGTCAGTGAGCACAGGGGGGGGGGGTGATGGGTGAATGATACTCAGCAGGTCAGGCAGCATCTGTGGAGAAAGAAACAGAGTTAACGTTTCAGGTCGAAGACCTTTCGTCAGAGCTGGAAGAAGACAAGAATAGTCAGTCCATCAAAAGCAAAATCCCACGGTGAATATGTAGCGGTTTAAATGCAGTCGTCAGACTGGGTTGGAGGAGGTAGTCAGTCCAGGGCTTCATGCCACAGTGGCACAATGCTTCTGGTGAACGCACCCTCCAATGTCACCTGGCTGCATGGCATAAAAACCTCGAAACATGGGAAAGCTGTTGGACGCACCAAGTCCAGAGTTATCAGAGATATGTTGGAGTGTCCAGGTTCAAACCCAGAATGTTCCATGCTTTGATATATGTTACAGCCAACCTTGGTTCAAACTCGAGGTCAGTGTATCATGAGCAGCGGGGACTTCCATCGCCCGTTCCAACGCACAGTTGCTTTTGCACCTGTCGTTTTGGTTTGATATAGAATGTTGAGCACCGAATGCTGCTGGATTCCTGCCATAAGCATTGGAGGTTTAGTTAAAATGTCAGCAGCTCTGCTGACATTGGTCTCAGGACAGCCCTTGTAGAGGGCAATAGACAGCATGTCAGCCGTGGTTGCGCTCTCGCCTCTGAGTCAGAAGGTCATAGGTTCAAGTCCTGCTCCAGAGACTTGAGCACATAATCCAGGCCAACACTCCCAGTGGCAGTACTGAGGGAGCGCTGTACTGTTGGGTGTGCTTTCGGATGAGATATTAAACCAAGGCCCTGTTTGATATCTCTCAGGTGGACGTAAAAGATCCCATGGCACTATTTCAAAGAAGAGCAGGGGAGTTCTCCCTGGTGTCCTGGTCAATATTTATCCCTCAACCAACATCACTAAAAAAAAGATTATCTGGTCATTATCATATTGCTGTTTGTGGGATCTTGCTGTGCACAAATTGGCTGCCACGTTTTCTACACTACAACAGCGAGTACACTTCAGAAGTACTTCATTGGCTGTAAAGTGCTTTGGGATGTCCTGAGGTTGTGAAAGGCGCTATATAAATGCAAGCCTTTCTTTCTTTATTTCTGTGATTGTCTAGGAGATTGGTTAGCCACAAAGTGAGCTGTCCTCTCCCAGTACAATCGGTTCGATTTCTTTGGCATTCAGAAGCAAGTAATGGGTTTATCTGCAGTTGGCCAAACAGGGTAACAAAGATCTATCATCAGTCAAATTCATGCCTTGTAAAACATTGATATTGGTTATTACTTTGACAGCACCTCCAGCCTCCCCATGACCTTTATTACCAATGTTTCCCCCAAGATCCCCTCCGAGTTACGCACCATCCTGACTTGGACACATACCGTCGTTCCTTCACCGACACTGGGCCAATGTCCCGGGCCTTCTTCTTGAACCACTGCAGTCCATGTGGTGAAGGTGCTCCCACAACGGAGAGAATTCCAGGATTTTGACCCAGCGGCGATGAAGGAACAGCCAATAGATGTCCTAGACAGGTTGTTGTGTGGCTTAGAGAAGAACTAGGAGGTCAGGGTGTTCCCTTTACTTTAGAAAGACTTTGTTACTTTAAAACTTGCCCTTTCAAAGTAAGCATATCTATTTGAGGTACCAGGTTGGTTCCCCTTTTGTGATTGTACACACATTGTTCAATATTGAAAGATCATGTGGTGAGTACGTAATTTGAGGAACTCAAGTGATGGGTTTTGTGCTCCTTCCTGTTGCCCATTTTGTAGCACTGAGTAAGTTCCTGGTTTTGCTATTTTGATTCCAATAATTGTCATTCAAATACACAAATAATAATAAATTGAACAACTCCACAGTTGTGTATCCAAGTTTGCAGATGACATTAAGTTAGGAGGCAGAGTGATTTGTGTGGATGGGAGGAGAAAGTTACAAGGGGACGTTGACAGACCAAGTGAGTGGGCAAAACTAAGGCAGATGGAGTTCATTGTAGGGGAGGTTTTTTTTCGTTCATGGAAAGTGGGCGTCGCCAGCGAGGCCGGCATTTATTGCCCATCCCTAATTGCCCTTGAGAAGGTGGTGGTGAGCCGCTTTCTTGAACCGCTGCAGTCTGTGTGGTGACGGTTCTCCCACAGTGCTGTTAGGAATGGAGTTCCAGGATTTTGACCCAGTGACGATGAAGGAACGGCGATATATTTCCAAGTCGGGATGGTGTGTGACTTGGAGGGGAACGTGCAGGTGGTGTTGTTCCCATGTGCCTGCTGCCCTTGTCCTTCTAGGTGGTAGAGGTCGCGGGTTTGGGAGGTGCTGTCAAAGAAGGGAGTGAATGTTTAGGGTGGTGGATGGGGTGCCAATCAAGCGGGCTGCTTTGTCCTGGATGGTGTTGAGCTTCTTGAGTGTTGTTGGAGCTGCGCTCATCCAGGCAAGTGGAGAGTATTCCATCACACTCCTGACTTGTGCCTTGTAGATGGTAGAAAGGCTTTGGGGAGTCAGGAGGTGAGTCACTCGCCGCAGAACATCCAGCCTCTGACCTGCTCTTGTAGCCACAGTATTTATATGGCTGGTCCAGTTAAGTTTCTGGTCAATGGTGACCCCCAGGATGTTGATGGTTTGGGATTCGGCGATAATAAAGCCATTGAATGTCAAGGGGAGGTGGTTAGCTTCTCTCTTGTTGGAGATGGTCATTGCCTGGCACTTGTCTGGCACGAATGTTACTTGCCACTTATCAGCCCAAGGCTGGATGTTGTCCAGGTCTTGCTGCATGCGGGCAAGAACTGCTTCATTATCTGAGAGGTTGTGAATGGAACTGAACACTGTGCAATCATCAGCGAACATCCCCATTTCCGACTTTATGATGGAGGGAAGGTCATTGATGAAGCAGCTGAAGATGGTTGGGCCTAGGACACTGCCCTGAGGAACTCCTGCAGCAATGTCCTGGGGCTGAGATGATTGGCCTCCAACAAGTGTGAGGTCATCCACTTTTGATCTAAGAAAGATAAATCGGAATATTTTCTTAAATGGTGAGAGACTAGGAGCTGTGGAGGAGCAGAGAGATTTAGGGGTCCATGTGCACAAATCACTAAAAGGTAATGGATAGGTACAAAAATTAATCAAAAAGGCTAATTGGATGTCAGCCTTTATCTCAAGGGGGCTGGAATTCAAAAGTTATGTTTCAGTTGTAAGGAGCTCTGGTCAGACCCCATCCGGAGAGACTGCGTTCAGTTCTGGGCACCGCACCTCAGGAAGGATTTATTGACCTTGGAGGGGGTGCAGCGCAGATTCACCAGAATATAAGAGTTTAAAGAGTTGAATTACGAGGACAGATTGCATAATTTGGCTTGTATTCGCTTGAGTTTAGAAGGTTGAAGGGTGACCTGAACGAGTTATTTAACATGATTAAGGGATACGATAGGGTAGATACAGAGAAATTATTTCCTCTGGTGGGCAAATCCAGAACAAGGGGGCATAACCTTGAAATTAGAGCCGGGCCGTTCAGGGGTGATGTCAGGAAGCACTTCCTCACACAAAGGGGAGTGGGAATCTGGAACTCTCGCCCCCAAAAAGGCTGTGGGTGCTGGGGTATCAATTAGAGCTTTCAAGACTGAGATCGATCGATTTTTGTGGGTTATCGAGGGATATGGAGCAAAGGCGAGTAAATAGGGTCGAGGTAGAACCTCTGCACAGGTTCAGGGCGCAGGTGGTTATGGGTTAGACACTGACCTTTCACCTCTAGGACCTGAGCTGATTACAGGCCACACTGAGTATACGGGACAAGGAGGGAACAGCAGGCTCCATTGGGGATCTGGGGTGGAGGGTGTTGCACGGACCAGTCACGATCTATAGGCGTTTACGCCATTTCACGGACTCCCAGGCCGCCTGCAATTTCTGCGGCCTGGATGAGTCCGTGTTTCATTTGTTCACAGGGTGTGGGAGGCTGCAGCCCCTGTTCCACTATTTAAGGGGGCTGCTCCTCGAGTTCTGGCTGCACTTCAGTCCCACGCTCCTGATCTTTGGCCGCCCGGTGAGAAGTGGGGGGTGGGGGCCGGCCGGTCGGGGGGTTGTCCTCCTGGGCGTGTCCAAGGAGGCTATCCACAGGTCCAGGTTAGACGCGGCCCGTGGGGGCGGTCGCTCCGACTGTCTGTCTCTCTTCCGCGGAATTCTCCGCGCCCGGGTGGCCGTGGAGAGGGAGCACGCGGTGTCTGCCGGTACGCTCGAGGCTTTCCGTGACCGGTGGGCCCCGCAGGGACTGGAGTGCATCCTGGACCGAGATAATAAAATTATTATTTGACACTTAGTTTGGTTTTATTGATTTGCTGCACATAAAACCCACCCTAACCCCCCCTTCTTATAAAAGGGGGGCCTAAAACACACAAAAAAAAGAAAAAAACCTGGCTGCACTTCCATAAAAAGAAAAAAAAAGGCAGGCTGGTCTCAAAATCTAGTAAATATCTTTCTACTTTTCAACCGCTATCATCAGCAATTCTCCAAACATGGCACAGTAGATAAAATATTCGAATTGTAGACACTCACAAGTAGGTTACAGGGCTGAACGGCATTTAAATGCTTCGTATTATGTCCGAAATCATAAGATTTGATCCAAATGAGTTTGGTCTGTTAATTGTATCATGTGATTTATGTCAATTAGTGTTAATTGTATTCAGGTGGTGTGTGTCAATTGGGGGCTCGCTTGTATCCTTTTTATAGGAGAGCTGATCGAGGGTGTGTGTGTGTGTATATATATATATATATAAATAAATAAATAAATAAAAGAAAGGAGAATCTGTGAATAAAGACTTGGAAGAAACTAAAGACTCTTGTATTCTGTCCTTTACCTCTTGGCTATCCAATTTATAACATGGTGGCTTCTCTCCTGGAGTTGTCGAGTGCAACTGCTCTCCGATACAACAGCTATTTGTGTTTGTACAGTGCCTTTAACGCAGTAAAACGTCCCAAGGCGCCTCACAGGAATGATTTTCAGACAATGGTGGGGGCGAGGCCGTGGAGGGATTTGAAAACAAGGCCTTAAGATGAAACTGAATGAACTCATTAATTAATTTACTTATTCCGTTTTTCAGCAGTTGCTGTGTGTCCCTCATTTCCTGCAGTGACTGCATGTTATAATGGTGCAGTCTGTACCTCACTGAACCTTCTGGAATGTTTCCACTGATGGGACAATTGCTCAGCTGTTAATCTGATGGTCTTGAGGGGGGGGGAGGTTCTGAATGGGACAAACAACCTCAGGGTTGAACAGCATTTCCGAGGCAGAGACTGGGTCACACGACATGGGCAAACAGCTGCCTGCCTGTTTCTTCCTTGCTGTTAGGAACATATGATGTGGAGATGCCGGTGATGGACTGGGGTTGACAAATGTAAGGAATCTTACAACACCAGGTTATAGTCCAACAGTTTTATTTGAAAATCACAAGCTTTTAAAATAAAGCTGTTGGACTATAACCTGGTGTTGTAAGATTCCTTACAGTTAGGAACACAGGAACAGGAGGAGGCCATTCAGCCCCTCGAGCCTGTTCCGCCATTCAATGAGAACATGGCTGATCTGTATCTTAACTCCATCTCCCCGCCTTGGTTCCATAACCATTAATCCCCTTACCCAACAAAAATCGATCAATCTCAATTTTGACATTTTCAATTGACCCCCCCAGCCTCAACAGCTTTTTGGGGGGAGAGAGTTCCAGATTCCCACTCCCCTTTGTGTGAGGAAGTGCTTCCTGACATCACCCCTGAACGGCCTGGCTCTAATTTTAAGGTTCTGTCCCCTTGTTCTGGACTCCCCCCACCAGAGGAAATAGTTTCTCTCTATCTACCCTATCAAATCCTTTAATCATCTTAAATACCTCCACTAGATCACCCCTTAATCTTCTATACTTGAGGGAATACAAGCCCAGTCTCTGCGACCAGTCCTCATAATTTAACCCTTTTAACCCTGGTATCATTCTGGTGAATCTGCGCTGCACCCCCTCCCAGGCCAATATATCCTTCCTGAGGTGCGGTGCTTCAGTTAGAAGGTAGCAGTCAGCATGTCACCAAACTCTGGGGTCACTGACTCCGACCTCCTGTGGGAAACAAAGAATCAGACCAAATGGCCTCACCGTTTTCCCAATATGAGGGGAGCGAGTGGAAACACTGACATTCAGCAAAATTCTCAGGTGGGCGTAAAAGATCCCACGGCTACTATTTCGAAGAAGAGCAGGGGGGAGTTCTCCCCGGTGTCCTGGGGCCAATATTTATCCCTCAACCAACATCACTAAAAACAGATAATCTGGTCATTATCACATTGCTGTTTGTGGGATCTTGCTGTGTGCAAATTGGCTGCCGCGTTTCCTACATTACAGCAGTGACTGCACTTCAAAAAGTATTTGATTGGCTGTGAAGCACTTTGGGATGTCCTGAGGTTGTGAAAGGCGCTATATAAATGCAAATTAGAATGCAAAAAAAAACTATGCAAAGAAACTTAAAGAAGGAATCGTACAGGGGGAATGGCAGATTTTCAGGCATGCCCGCCGGGTGGAAACTGGGCAGTAGCACCCCGAGAATGGTGGGGTACAACTTGCTGCCCTGTTGCCGCCAACTGTGTGGCTGTCCCCTTGTTCTCGAGGGCCTGCCACCAGGCACCAGGAGAGCCCGCCCAAGTCAGGCCCAAGGCCCCTTTTCAAGCGCGTTCATTGGCCCCTGATCACCATTTTAAGACTCGAAACCAGGTCCTTAAGCGCCGAGCAAGCTCCTCCCACTCTCAGCCAGCGGTCCAGCCCCGAAGCTCCTGCGATAACTACCCCCGGGCCACAGCTGCGATGGGACCTCCCCCTTCCCAAAATCAGACCTCCAAACCTCCTTCCTGCTCCTTCCCCCCTCATCTCTGACCCCAGCCACGAGGAGCTCACCTCTCCATCCACTGTAACTGAAACCATTCATCTCGGCCTAGTTGACCTCGACGACTCCATCCTCCTGTACGCTGCTCTGTCTCCATGGCAACCGGTCTTGCTGATCTCATCACAACCAGTTCATCTCCTTCAAGGCTTCACCTCCTGTGGCCACACGGTCTCCTCTGCCCCATCATTCTTGGCCCCCACCTATTTATCTACATGTTGCCCTCTCTGCTTAAGCATGGAGTCAGATTCCATATGCCTGCCAGCGACACAACAACAACTTGCATTTTTTTAGCGCCTTTAATGTAGGAAAACGTCCCAAGGCGCTTCGCAGGAGCGTGATTCAAACAAAATTTGACACCGAGCCACGTATGGTGATATTAGGACAGGTGACCAAAAGCTCGGTCAAAGAGGTAGGTTTTAAGGAGCATCTTAAAGGAGGAGAGAGAGGGGGCGGAGAGGTTTAGGGAGGGAATTCCAGAGCTCAGGGCCCAGGCAGCTGAAGGCACGGCCGCCAATGGCGGAGTGAAGGAAATTGGAAGACACAAGAGGTCAGAATTGGAGCAGCGCAGAGATCTCGGAGGGTTGTAGGGGCTGGAGGAGGTTACAGAGATAGGGAGGGAGGCGAGGGCCATGGAGGGATTTGAAAACAAGGATGAGATTTTAAATTCGAGGCGTTTGCCAGACCGGGAGCCGATGTAGGTCAGCGAGCGCAGTGGGGTGACGGGACTTGATGCAAGTTAGGATACGGGGCAGCAGAGTTTTGGATGAACTCAAGTTTACGGAGGCGCATCATAAGACCCTAATTTGACATCAAACGTGGGGGGGGGGGGGTGGGGGGGGCAGCAAGACGTGAAGGAGTTTCATCCCATGACACCCTCCCTATTATTGCGGGGCTGGGATCAGCTGATTCGGGACGCAGCCTGCATGGAATGTTGGATCTCCCTGGCTCCACGGGGCGCAGTCATCCATCGTCTGAACCAGAAGGGGGAGCCCAAGAATTGCCATTGACACCGAGAGCATTTCATTTCATCCGCCTGTTATTTTCCTTCTCTCTGTTTTTAAATTTTTTTTTTTTGCCTAATCAGCGAGCGTGCGTCTTAACGTCACCAGGGAATTCTCAGGTCGTCTTGTGATCTGATGAGAAGGTGTCAGAGTTGTTTATTGTGGAAGGGATGTGATCAAAAGGCCTTTCTTTCCCCCTCGTCTTAACCGATCTTGTGATCTGTTTGTTGTGACCCTGGAGCTGATTAAACCTCAGCAGACAACAACCGCCAACCCAGGCACCAGCAAAACAACACACCTTGCGGTCTTCCCAAAAAGTTGGTTCCCCCCACCCCTCGCAATAAAAAGAAATATATAGGAGTTACAGCACAGGAACAGACCATTCTGCCCATCCAGTCCGTGTCGGTGTTTGCCCTCCACACGAGTAAACAGTTCTAATCACAGTTACTGGCCCTGTTCCCATACCCCATCAACCCCTTTCCCTTCAACCCCCTCTCCAATCCAATCTTGAATGTTGACAAACTTTCTGCCGCAACCATAATTGCTACAATCTGCTGTACCTGCCCTGGGAGTGTTTGATGGGACAGTGTAGAGGGAGCTTTACTCTGTATCTAACCCGTGCTGTACCTGCCCTGGGAGTGTTTGATGGGACAGTGTAGAGGGAGCTTTACTCTGTATCTAATAAGGAAGGGCAGGTGACAGAAGTGTTAGTGAGGGATCACTTTGGGACCAGTGATCATAATTCCATTAGTTTTAAGATAGCTATGGAGAAGGATAGGTCTGGCCCAAAAGTTAAAATTCTAAATTGGGGAAAGGCCAATTTTGATGGTATTAGACAGGAACTTTCAGAAGTTGATTGGGAGAGTCTGTTGGCAGGCAAAGGGACGTCTGGTAAGTGGGAGGCTTTCAAAAGTGTGTTAACCAGGGTTCAAGGTAAGCACATTCCTTATAAAGTGAAGGGCAAGGCTGGTAGAAGTAGGGAACCTTGGATGACTCGGGAGATTGAGGCACTAGTCAAAAATAAGAAGGAGGCATATGACATGCATAGGCAGCTGGGATCAAGTGGATCCCTTGAAGAGTATAGAGATTGCCGGAGTAGAGTTAAGAGAGAAATCAGGAGGGCAAAAAGGGGATATGAGATTGCTTTGGCAGATCAGGCAAAGGTGAATCCAAAGAGCTTCTACAAATACATAAAGGGCAAAAGGGTAACTAGGGAGAGAGTAGGGCCTCTTAAGGATCAACAAGGTCATCTATGTGCGGAACCACAAGAGATGGGTGAGATCCTGAATGAATATTTCACATCGGTATTTACGGTTGAGAAAGGCATGGATGTTAGGGAACTTGGAGAAATAAATAGTGATGTCTTGAGGAGTGTACATATTACAGAGAGGGAGGTGCTGGAAGTCTTAACGCACATCAAGGTAGATAAATCTCCGGGACCTGATGAAATGTATCCCAGGACGTTATGGGAGGTTAGGGAGGAAATTGCGGGTCCCCTAGCAGAGATATTTGAATCATCCACCGCTACAGGTGAGGTGCCTGAAGATTGGAGGGTAGCAAATGTTGTGCCTTTGTTTAAGAAGGGAGGCAGGGAAAAGCCTGGGAACTATAGACCAGTGAGCCTGACATCTGTAGTGGGTAAGTTGTTAGAGGGTATTCTGAGGGACAGGATCTACAGGCATTTGGAGAGGCAGGGACTAATTAGGAACAGTCAGCATGGTTTTGTGAGAGGAAAATCATGTCTCACGAATTTGATTGAGTTTTTTGAAGGGGTAACCAAGAAGATAGATGAGGGCTGTGCAGTAGACGTGGTCTACATGGACTTCAGCAAAGCCTTTGACAAGGTACCGCATGGTAGGTTGTTACATAAGGTTAAATCTCATGGGATCCAAGGTGAGGTAGCCAATTGGATACAAAATTGGCTTGACGACAGAAGACAGAGGGTGGTTGTCGAGGGTTGTTTTTCAAACTGGATGCCTGTGTCCAGCGGTGTGCCTCAGGGATCGGTGCTGGGTCCGCTGTTATTTGTTATTTATATTAATGATTTGGATGAGAATTTAGGAGGCATGGTTAGTAAGTTTGCAGATGACACCAAGATTGGTGGCATTGTGGACAGTGAAGAAGGTTATCTAGGATTGCAACGGGATCTTGATAAATTGGGCCAGTGGGCCGATGAATGGCAGATGGAGTTTAATTTAGATAAATGTGAGGTGATGCATTTTGGTAGATCGAATCGGGCCAGGACCTACTCCGTTAATGGTAGGGCGTTGGGGAGAGTTATAGAACAAAGAGATCTAGGAGTACAGATTCATAGCTCCTTGAAAGTGGAGTCACAGGTGGATAGGGTGGTGAAGAAGGCATTCAGCATGCTTGGTTTCATTGGTCAGAACATTGAATGCAGGAGTTGGGATGTCTTGTTGAAGTTGTACAGGGCATTGGTGAGGCCACACTTGGAGTACTGTGTACAGTTCTGGTCACCCTATTATAGAAAGGATATTATTAAACTAGAAAGAGTGCAGAAAAGATTTACTAGGATGCTACCGGGACTTGATGGTTTGACTTACAGGGAGAGGTTAGACAGACTGGGACTTTATTCCCTGGAGAGTAGGAGGTTAAGGGGTGATCTTATAGAAGTCTATAAAATAATGAGGGGCATAGATAAGGTCGATAGTCAAAATCTTTTCCCAAAGGTAGGGGAGTCTATAACGAGGGGGCACAGATTTAAGGTGAGAGGGGAGAGATACAAAAGGATCCAGAGGGGCAATTTTTTCACTCAAAGGGTGGTGAGTGTCTGGAACGAGCTGCCAGAGGCAGTAGTAGAGGCGGGTACAATTTTGTCTTTTAAAAAGCATTTGGACAGTTACATGGGGAAGATGGGCATCGAGGGATATGGGCCAAGTGCAGGCAATTGGGACTAGCTTAGTGGTATAAACTGGGCGACATGGACATGTTGGGCCGAAGGGCCTGTTTCCATGTTGTAACTTCTATGATTCTATGATTCTATGATTCTAACCCGTGCTGTACCTGCCCTGGGAGTGTTTGATGGGACAGTGTAGAGGGAGCTTTACTCTGTATCTAACCCTGTACCTGCCCTGGGAGTGTTTGATGGGACAGTGTAGAGGGAGCTTTACTCTGTATCTAACCCGTGCTGTACCTGCCCCGGGAGTGTTTGATGGGACAGTGTAGAGGGAGCTTTACTCTGTATCTAACCCGTGCTGTACCTGCCCTGGGAGTGTTTGATGGGACAGTGTAGAGGGAGCTTTACTCTGTATCTAACCCGTGCTGTACCTGCCCCAGGAGTGTTTGATGGGACAGTGTAGAGGGAGCTTTACTCTATATCTAACCCTGTACCTGCCCTGGGAGTGTTTGATGGGACAGTGTAGAGGGAGCTTTACTCTGTATCTAACCCGTGCTGTACCTGCCCCGGGAGTGTTTGATGGGACAGTGTAGAGGGAGCTTTACTCTGTATCTAACCCGTGCTGTACCTGCCCTGGGAGTGTTTGATGGGACAGTGTAGAGGGAGCTTTACTCTGTATCTAACCCGTGCTGTACCTGCCCTGGGAGTATTTGATGGGACAGTGTAGAGGGAGCTTTACTCTGTATCTAACCCGTGCTGTACCTGCCCTGGGAGTGTTTGATGGGACAGTGTAGAGGGAGCTTTACTCTGTATCTAACCCGTGCTGTACCTGCCCTGGGAGTGTTTGATGGGACACTGAGTGCTGAAATAGAAAGTGTTCCAATCCCTCACCTTAATGAGCACAAATTTGAGAGAAACAATTGCTCCAAAACTATCCGTCTGAGGGTCACACTTTTAAATAGAAGTTTGTAAAAATAGCTATCGGAAGTTTGACTCCTAAATCTGATTTGTGATAAGTTTAATTGCATTGAACAGTTGAGACCAAACTCAGTAACAATGTTCCTGTCCCTGAACATGGGCTGATGTTTCTATTTCATCACCTCTCCAGCAATTACAAGGGTCCCTGGTGTTTTGCAGGTTAATTTCCTGAGATTGTAATGAGTCCAATTAATTATTTCAGTCTGTTAATCAGATCTGCTCAGTTGCTCTCCTAGTTGTTTTAATATCATCATAGAATAGAATCATATAGCACAGAGGGAGGCCATTCGGCCCATCGAGCCTGTGCTGGCTCTTTGAAAGAGCTATCCGATTAGTCCCACTCTCCCTGCTCTTTCCCCATAGTCCTACAAATTTTTCCTTTTTAAGTATTTATCCAATTCCCTTTAGAAAGTTATTATTGAATCTGCTTCCACCGCCCTTTCAGGCAGCGCATTCCAGATCAGAACAGCTCGCTGATTAAAAAATTTATCCTCATCTCCTCTCTGGCTTTTTAGCCAATTATCTTAAATCTGTGTCCTCTGGTTACCGACCCTCCTGTCAGTGGAAACAATTTCTACTTATTTACTCTGTCAAAACAACTCGATCAAATCTCCCCATTACCTTCTCTGCTCTAAGGAGAACAATCCCAGCTTCTCCAGTCTCTTCACCTAACTAAAGTCCCTCATCCCTGGTATCATTCTAGTAAATCTCTTCTGGTCCCTCTCTAAGGGCTTGACATCTTTCCTAAGGTGTGGTGCCCAGAATTAGAAACAATGGGGATAATTTTAACCCCCAAGAACGGGTGGGTTGGGGGCAGGTGGGAGGTTAAAGTAGCAGCTTTTTGGAGCGGGCCCGCATCCCGACTCCAACACACGCACTTCCAGGTTCAGCCCAGGGGTGTTAGGATGCGCGCGCGCAACAGAAACCCGAAAATCCAGCCCCCACTTAAAGCCGGAGGGACGATGTTTATAAGGCCAATTCAGACAGTTGAAACACTTTAGGGACTTAACATTTGTGGATTCTGCAACAGAAACGGATTTAACTTCTCCGGAACGTGTCTCCCATGGCTCCTGAAACACGCCATTGGAACGGAGGCGAGTTGCAGCCGAAGCTCATTTCATAGGATCATAGAAAGGTCGCAGCACGGAAGGAGGCCATTCGGCCCATCGAGTCTGCACTGGCTCTATGCAAGAGCAATCCAGCTAGTCCCACTCCCCTGCCCTTTCCCCGTAGCCCTGCACATTTTTTTGTTTCGAGTACTTATCCAGATCCCTTTTGAAGGCCACGATTGAATCTGCCTCCACCACCCCCTCGGGCAGTGCATTCCAGATCCTAACCACTCACTGCGAAAAAGGTTTTTCCTCATTTCACCTTTGGTTCTTTTGCCAATCACCTTAAATCTATGTCCTCTGGTTCTTGACCCTTCCACCAATGGGAACAGTTTCTCTCTATCTACTCTTTAAACCAGTGATTGACACATCTCAATAAAAGGTGAGGTATTGCAGTTGGGCACTCAATTCTCTCAAACCTTTGACTGGGAGTTCTTTGTGTTTCGACTGAGACTTCATTGTTGAGACTGAGAATTCTTGTATTCAGACAAATTTACTGACAATTTGTAGCCCCTCAAACGGATAAGATCAGGATGGGGTGGGGGGATTTATTCACAGTATATCTGAGGAGGAGGAAAATGAAGACGGGGACCCATCGCCCGAGCAGCGGCAGACATTGCTGCCCACGATGCCAGGGATTCCCTCATCTCTAACAGGTCCTCATAACGAGATGTGCAAATTGAAGACTTTGAAATATTCGGGCCGCCTGGAACAACCAGCGCCCAATGGGTGGCATCATGTCTTGGCATTCATGACGAAGCACATGAAAGGGCAAATTCACCAAAGGGACTCAATAATGGCCAAGACGTGGCAGAGGTGCTGATAATAATTAAATTTACTGTGCCATAACAAAAAAATTGTATTAATTAACAACATGACAGCTCGTCAAACACCCTTGTACGTATCCTTGGTGAATTACAATTGCTTAGCCTTTCACTTCCTACTGCTTCTATGTGTTGCCTTCAGCAGAGGTAGCGGCAGATAGCTCAGATCCCTGCCTGGACTGCTGAGATGCTTTCGGCCTGCGCCCTCTGGGTTTTGGAGACCATGAGGTCCCCGTCAAAGACTGCTCCACCTACACCTGTGCAGGGTCAGACTCGGCCATCGGGAGAGGAGGCAGCATTGCGGGTACTGGTTGAGAGGGGGGCAACGGGTGAGAGGTGAGAGCGCTTTGAGTGGCGTCCCCACTTCCACGTCCCCTTTCGCCATCATCCCTCCCCTGGGCCAGGGCCACATCACGCCCACCACTCTGCTGGCCAGCAGGCTGGTGAGCAGATGTGCTGCGTTGTAAGGCCACGGCTAAAGTTTCTTTCTGTTGAAGGCGGCAGACATGTTGGCATCCGCAGTCCGCACGGCCGTTGTCAGGGCCTGCATGGACTCATTTGAGAGCTGTGCCTGAAGCCCAATGGAGGCTGCCACTCCATCGCAGACATTCCCGCACTTACCTGGTCAGCGATGGAGTTGGACTCCTCCATCCTCTCCGCTATCGTGGAGATTGTATGTGGCACGTTTTCCAGTACCTCACAAAGTTTCTGCTGTCCCTCTATCATTCTCAATCTCAACATTGGCCCCCCCCCGGGGTTCAGCATCTGCGTCCAGCTGAGCAGAACGTGGAGAGGAGTCCGCCTCCCGACCCGGACTCTCCACAGCTGCCGCTGCCACCAGTGTCTGCTCGTGCTCACTTGTGAGTGGTGAATCACCAGGTGCCAACCGTCTAACAGGACCCACCTAGGTGCGAGCGTCGGTGTTGGTGCATGGCTGGATGTCCTGTGACGGAGCGCCCTCGGAAGGAAGGAGCTCCTCCGAGGAATCGATTTATTCCATTTCTGCTGATGACTCATGAAGTTGTGAAGGTCCCTGGTAGACAACAGAAAGCGATATTAACGATTCATGGCAAAAGTGACAATCTTTCCAAGACCGTACTGAGGTCTAGCACAGTTACATCATTGGTAAACTCAATTCATCGTGTGTGTGAAAGATGTTACGGTTGTGTCACCAGCCATCTGCGGGTTCCCAGTCTCTCCATCTCCGACGTGTGACGGTCCCACTTATTTCCGTGGCCTCCTCCTCCACGTCTGTCACCTCCGCTCTCCGGTGGGCCACCTCCAGTTCTGCTCCTCTCCCTTGCATTTTGTGCTCTCTTCTCCTACAAGGGGAGAAAGAACAGACCCGATGGATGCATTGCTTTGGGTATTCACCCGATGGATGCATTGCTTTGGGTATTCACCCGATGGATGCATTGCTTTGGGTATTCACCCAATGGATGCATTGCTTTGGGTATTCACCCGATGGATGCATTGCTTTGGGTATTCACCCGATGGATGCATTGCTTTGGGTATTCACCCGATGGATGCATTGCTTTGGGTATTCACCCGATGGATGCATTGCTTTGGGTGAGGCTGACCACGAAAGAGGTGCATCAGAGGGTGACTATCAGACAGTTACATCACACGGCATCAAAAGCAAAATACTGCGGATGCTGGAAATCTGAAGTAAAAACAGAAAACGCTGGAAAAGCTCAGCGAGTGAGGCAGCGTCTGTGGGGAAAGAATCACATTGCATCAGGATTGGGGTGAGTGTAGCACCAGCGTTCTGGCCATTTTTATGAATCATATTTTAAATCCAATACCTGCAAGAAAGAACTGTACTGTTTGGCAAGCTAGTGGGAGTGGCTTAGAGAACAGGATTGATTGATTGGCAGGAGTTCCAAGCCAGGTGAACCTGACTGAGGTGCACTCATATCCAAACGGACATCTCACACTGACAGGCTGGGTGGGAGGGAACCCAGGCCGATTGACGTCATCCCCATTTAACATAATTACTGGGAACAATACCCCGAGAGGTAACTCAGAGACACTCAGTCTCCTGGTGGGAGGCAGGAGATGGCCGGGCCATTGTCTCCCAGGAGAGAAGCCAGTTAAGCAAGATCGGTTTGAGATTGAAACCCATTACCTGCTAATGGGGGCCATCGACTCAGGAAACGACAGACACCCAGTAATCAGCACCCATCGTCTCTCCAGGTGCAAGGTTTGGGAGTGGGATAATGAAGTAGCATTTTTCACAAAGATTTCAAAGGTTCTGAGTCACTCCAGGCCACAGTGGGGGGGGGGGTCCAGACAGATCACCGGAGTCAATACATCGATCAGTATCGTATCGGCTCGGCTCTGGTGGGCTCTGCTCTTTTTATCAATCTACAGCGAGTCTCCCGAGTGGGGCTCTGCTCGATTCAACGGAACACCGCCAGAAGCTGAGCGCTGCCCGGGCGATCGGGGTGAGCATATTGCCTGCGCCTGCACATCCACAAGACCACTGAGCTGTGTGAGGGGGCGATTGTAAGTCCCAACCAAACCATAGAGGGTTTTAGTGCTGGGGTGGGGGTGGTCCTGTGTTAGTTTGTTAGTTTCTAGCCTCTGCTCCTGGCTACTTTATAAGCTATCTTTATATCCCTGAGCTGACCCTCCAAGCTGTCAGCTCTCGCTATTAGCCTCGCATTTTCTTCCCGTAGGGCCTGCTTGTTTACCTTGGCCTCTGTAACCTGACACTGTGGGTATTCAACCATGTTACGGGAGGTCTCTTCTTCGCACGTCTTTTCTGCCTTTCCTCGTGCAGTTCCTCCAATAGTCGACACCCGACTATCTCCCTCGCCTCCGACCTATCCTCAGACTCTTTAAGCTCGTTCCCCAGCTTTTCAACCCGCTCCCTGAGCAGTTGAACTTGCTTCTGCAGACACAAGAGCCAAATCGCTTTCTCCTTTGACTTCCATGCTGACTATCCCTGATTAAACCATGTCTTTCCAAGTGACAGTTTATCCTCTCTCTCAGTGTTGATTCTAATAGTTTGCCCACCACCGAGGTAAGACTGACCGGCCTATAATTGTTCAGCCTTTCCCTCGTACCCTTTTTAAACAATGGTACTACGTTTGCAGTCTTCCAGTCCTCCGGTACCTCCCCTGTATCTAGTGAGGATTGGAAAATGATCCTCAGAGCATCCGCTATTTCCTCCCTGGCTTCCTTCAATAGCCCAGGAAACAATCCATCCGGCCCTGGTGACTTATCAACTTTCAAGGATTCCAGTCCCTCTAGTACTTCCTCTCTCGTTATGTTTACCTTATCCAATATTTCACACCTCTCCTCTTTAACTACTACGTCCGGATCATCCCTTTCCTTTGTGAATACGGAGACAAAATATTCATTTAAAACCCTACCCACATCCTCTGCTTCTACACACAAGTTACCCTTATCATCCCTGATAGGTCCCACCTTTTCCTTAGCTATCCTCTTGTTCTTAATGTACTGATAAAACATCTTTGGGTTTTCTTTAATCTTACTCGCTAATATTTTTTCATGCTCTCTCTTTGCTTTCCTTATTTCCTTTTTTACGTCATCCCTGTACTTTCGATACTCCTCTAGGCTTTCTGCAGTATTTAGTTTTCTGTGACAGTCATAAGCTTTCTTTTTCTGCTTTATCTTGCCCCGTGTACTTCTAGACAACCAGGGGGCTCTAAATTTGGCAGTGCCACCCTTTTTCTTTGAGGGGACGTGTCTGCATTGTACCCGTAGAATGTCACTTTTTAGTGCCTCCCACTGGCTTGCCACTGATTTCTCCTCAAGTAGTTGTGTCCAGTCCACTTCTGCCAAATCACCTCTTAGTTCTGTAAAATTTGCCTTCCCCCAATTTAAAATGTTTACTCCTGATTCAATTCTGTCCTTCTCCATAATAATGCTAAAACTAACTGAATTGTGGTCACTATCCCCAATATGGTCACCCACTGTCACTTCACCCACTTGCCTATCTTCATTTCCCAGGACTAAATCTAGAATTGCATCCCCTCTTGTTGGGCTTGTCACGTACTGGCTAAAAAAGTTCTCCTGGACACGATCAAGAATTTTGCGCCCTCTGTGCCCCTCACACTGTTTGAATCCCAGTTGATGTTCGGGTAGTTGAAGTCCCCCACTATTATTGCCCTCTCATTTTTGCGCTCAGAAATTTCCCTACATATTTGTTCTTCTATCTCCCTTTCTCTATTCGGGGGTCTATAGTTCACTCCTAGTAGTGTGACTGCCCCTTTTTTATTTCTTAGCTCAACCCATATGGCCTCGATTGATGATCCATTTAGCATATCATCCCTTCTCACAACTGTAATTGATTCTTTAACCAATAATGCTCCCCCTCCTCCTTTTTTATCACCCACTCTATCCTGCCTGAAAACTCTATATCCAGGGATATTGAGTGTCAATTATCCCCCTCTTTAAGCCAGGTTTCCGTTATAGCAATGATATCATGCTGCCATGTGTCTATCTGTGCCCTTAGCTCATCTGCTTTGTTTGTAATACTCCTTGCATTGAAGTATATCCCCTTTAACCCCATCAAATTCCTGTGCTGAACACTATTTAACCTTTGCTTCTTTTGCCTTTGAGTCGCTAACTACGTCACTAACTGCTTTTCTATTTCCCGTTTCCTGGTCTGAATTTGTCCTATCTGTACCTGCCCTTTGGTTCCCATCCCCCTGCCATTCTAGTTTAAACCCTCCCCAACAGAACTAGCAAATGCCCCCACGAGGATATTGGTCCCAGTTCTGCTTGGGTGCAACCCGTCCAGCTTGTACAGGTCCCGCCTTTCCCAGAATCGGTCCCAATGCCTCAGGAATTTAAACCCCTCCCTCCGACACCATCTCTCAAGCCACGCATTCATCTGGTCTATTCTCCTATTTCTGCTCTCGCTGGCACGTGGCACTGGGAGTAATCCTGAGATTACTACCTTAGAGGTCCTGCTTTTTAATTTATTTTCTAACTCCCTATATTCTGCTTGCAGGAGCTCATCCTTTTTTTACCGATGTCGTTGGTACCGATATGGACCATGACCTCTGGCTGTTCACCCTCCCCCTTCAGATGTCCTGCAGCCGCTCCGTGACATCCCTGACCCTAGCACCAGGGAGGCAACGTACCATCCTGGAGTCAAGTCTGCGGCCGCAGAAACGCCGATCATTCCCCTTACGATGGAATCCCCTGTCACTATTGCTCTCCCATTCTTCTTCCTCCCCTCCTGTGCAGCAGAGCCACCCGTGGTGCCACGAACTTGGCTCTTGCTGCTTTCCCCTCGTAAGCCATCTCCCCCAACAATATCCAAAGCGGTATACCTGTTTGAGAGGGAGATGGCCCCAGGGGACTCCTGCTTTACCTGCCTAGTCCTTTTACTCTGTCTGGCGGTCACCAATTTCCTTTCTGCCTGTGTAATCTTTACCCGCGGTGTGACCACCTCACTGAACGTGCCATCCACGATAGTCTCAGCATCGCGGATGCTCCACAGTGAATCCACCATCAGCTCCAGCTCCGAAATGCGGTTTGCCAGTAGCTGCAGCTGGACACACTTCCTGCACACATGGTCGCCAGGGACACTGGTAGTGTCCATGACTTCCCACATAGTGCAGGAGGAGCATATCACGGGTGCGAGCTGTGCTGCCATGACTTGCCTTAGATTAAGCTCGTTAGTTACTCCCTTTAAGGAGTTTACTCCTTTAAATTACTCTTAATTTAGAGAATGTTAACGACACTCGGGACCTTGATTCACTAAAAAATGCTACTTGCTATAATTAAATTAAGTTTAGTTTTTAAAAAAAAATGTAGTTTTATTCTATAAGTTCCTGAGCCCACAGTCCGAAGAAAGAAGAAAACCGAAGAGATTCTCCCCACCAACCACCGACCTGCCTTACCTGTGACGTCACACTGCAGTTTTGTTTTGTTGTTGCTGTGACCCTCTCTCGGTACGCTCCTCTCCTCTCTCGGTACGCTCCTCTCCGCTCTCGGTACGCTCCTCTCCTCTCTCGGTACGCTCCTCTCCGGTCTCGGTACGCTCCTCTCCGCTCTCGGTACGCCCCTCTCCGCTCTCGGTACGCTCCTCTCCGCTCTCGGTACGCTCCTCTCCGCTCTTGGTACGCTCCTCTCCTCTCTCGGTACGCTCCTCTCCGCTATCGGTACGCCCCTCTCCTCTCTCGGTACGCTCCTCTCCTCTCTCGGTACGCCCCTCTCCTCTCTCGGTACGCCCCTCTCCGCCCTCGGTACTCTCCTCTCCGCTCTCGGTACTCTCCTCTCCTCTCTCGGTACGCCCCTCTCCTCTCTCGGTACGCTCCTCTCCTCTCTCGGTACGCTCCTCTCCGCTCTCGGTACGCTCCTCTCCTCTCTCGGTACGCTCCTCTCCGCTCTCGGTACTCTCCTCTCCGCTCTCGGTACGCCCCCTCTCCGCTCTCGGTACGCCCCTCCCCCCTCTCGGTACGCTCCTCTCCGCTCTCGGTACGCTCCTCTCCGCTCTCGGTACGCCCCCTCTCCGCCCTCGGTACTCTCCTCTCCGCTCTCGGTACTCTCCTCTCCTCTCTCGGTACGCCCCTCTCCTCTCTCGGTACTCTCCTCTCCTCTCTCGGTACGCTCCTCTCCGCTCTCGGTACGCCCCTCTCCTCTCTCGGTACGCTCCTCTCCGCTCTCGGTACGCTCCTCTCCTCTCTCGGTACTTTCCTCTCCTCTCTCGGTACGCTCCTCTCCTCTCTCGGTACTTTCCTCTCCGCTCTCGGTACGCTCCTCTCCTCTCTCGGTACGCCCCTCTCCTCTCTCGGTACGCCCCTCTCCGCTCTCGGTACTCTCCTCTCCTCTCTCGGTACGCTCCTCTCCGCTCTCGGTACTCTCCTCTCCGCTCTCGGTACTTTCCTCTCCTCTCTCGGTACGCTCCTCTCCTCTCTCGGTACTTTCCTCTCCTCTCTCGGTACGCCCCCTCTCCTCTCTCGGTACGCTCCTCTCCTCTCTCGGTACTTTCCTCTCCTCTCTCGGTACGCCCCCTCTCCTCTCTCGGTACTCTCCTCTCCTCTCTCGGTACTCTCCTCTCCGCTCTCGGTACTCTCCTCTCCTCTCTCGGTACGCCCCTCTCCTCTCTCGGTACGCCCCTCTCCTCTCTCGGTACGCCCCTCTCCGCTCTCGGTACTCTCCTCTCCGCTCTCGGTACGCCCCTCTCCGCTCTCGGTACGCCCCTCTCCGCTCTCGGTACGCCCCTCTCCGCTCTCGGTACGCTCCTCTCCTCTCTCGGTACGCCCCTCTCCTCTCTCGGTACGCCCCTCTCCCCTCTCGGTAGTCTCCTCTCCGCTCTCGGTACTCTCCTCTCCTCTCTCGGTACGCTCCTCTCCTCTCTCGGTACGCTCCTCTCCACTCTCGGTACGCTCCTCTCCGCTCTCGGTACTCTCCTCTCCTCTCTCGGTACGCTCCTCTCCTCTCTCGGTACGCCCCTCTCCCCTCTCGGTACGCTCCTCTCCTCTCTCGGTACGCCCCTCTCCGCTCTCGGTACTCTCCTCTCCGCTCTCGGTACACTCCTCTCCGCTCTCGGTACGCCCCTCTCCACTCTCGGTACTCTCCTCTCCCCTCTCGGTACGCCCCTCTCCGCTCTCGGTACGTCCCTCTCCTCTCTCGGTACGCTCCTCTCCTCTCTCGGTACGCTCCTCTCCTCTCTCGGTACTCTCCTCTCCTCTCTCGGTACTCTCCTCTCCGCTCTCGGTACGCTCCTCTCCTCTCTCGGTACGCCCCTCTCCGCTCTCGGTACTCTCCTCTCCGCTCTCGGTACGCCCCTCTCCGCTCTCGGTACTCTCCTCTCCTCTCTCGGTACGTTCCTCTCCACTCTCGGTACGCTCCTCTCCTCTCTCGGTACGCTCCTCTCCGCTCGCGGTACACTCCTCTCCTCTCTCGGTACGCTCCTCTCCGCTCTCGGTACTCTCCTCTCCGCTCTCGGTACGCCCCTCTCCGCTCTCGGTACGCTCCTCTCCTCTCTCGGTACGCTCCTCTCCGCTCTCGGTACGCTCCTCTCCGCTCTCGGTACGCCCCTCTCCTCTCTCGGTACGCCCCTCTCCTCTCTCGGTACGCCCCTCTCCTCTCTCGGTACGCCCCTCTCCTCTCTCGGGACGCCCCTCTCCTCTCTCGGTACGCCCCTCTCCTCTCTCGGTACTCTCCTCTCCGCTCTCGGTACGCTCCTCTCCTCTCTCGGTACGCCCCTCTCCTCTCTCGGTACGCTCCTCTCCGCTCTCGGTACGCTCCTCTCCGCTCTCGGTACGCCCCTCTCCTCTCTCGGTACGCTCCTCTCCGCTCTCGGTACGCTCCTCTCCTCTCTCGGTACGCTCCTCTCCGCTCTCGGTACGCCCCTCTCCTCTCTCGGTACGCTCCTCTCCGCTCTCGGTACGCCCCTCTCCTCTCTCGGTACGACCCTCTCCTCTCTCGGTACGCTCCTCTCCGCTCTCGGTACGCTCCCTCTCCGCTCTCGGTACTCTCCTCTCCGCTCTCGGTACGCTCCTCTCCGCTCTCGGTACGCTCCTCTCCTCTCTCGGTACGCCCCTCTCCTCTCTCGGTACGCCCCACTCCTCTCTCGGTACGCTCCTCTCCGCTCTCGGTACGCTCCTCTCCTCTCTCGGTACGCCCCTCTCCTCTCTCGGTACGCCCCTCTCCGCTCTCGGTACGCTCCTCTCCTCTCTCGGTACGCTCCTCTCCGCTCTCGGTACGCCCCCTCTCCGCTCTCGGTACGCCCCCTCTCCGCTCTCGGTACGCCCCCTCTCCTCTCTCGGTACGCTCCTCTCCTCTCTCGGTACGCCCCTCTCCTCTCTCGGTACGCTCCTCTCCTCTCTCGGTACGCTCCTCTCCTCTCTCGGTACGCCCCTCTCCTCTCTCGGTACGCTCCTCTCCTCTCTCGGTACGCTCCTCTCCTCTCTCGGTACGCTCCTCTCCTCTCTCGGTACGCCCCTCTCCTCTCTCGGTACGCTCCTCTCCTCTCTCGGTACGCCCCTCTCCTCTCTCGGTACGCTCCTCTCCGCTCTCGGTACGCCCCTCTCCTCTCTCGGTACACCCCTCTCCCCCCTCGGTACTCTCCCCTCCGCTCTCGGTACTCTCCTCTCCGCTCTCGGTACTCTCCTCTCCGCTCTCGGTACGCCCCTCTCCTCTCTCGGTACGCCCCTCTCCGCTCTCGGTACGCTCCTCTCCTCTCTCGGTACTCTCCCCTCCGCTCTCGGTACGCCCCTCTCCTCTCTCGGTACGCTCCTCTCCGCTCTCGGTACGCTCCTCTCCGCTCTCGGTACGCTCCTCTCCGCTCTCGGTACGCCCCTCTCCTCTCTCGGTACTCTCCCCTCCGCTCTCGGTACGCCCCTCTCCTCTCTCGGTACGCCCCTCTCCTCTCTCGGTACGCTCCTCTCCTCTCTCGGTACTCTCCCCTCCGCTCTCGGTACGCCCCTCTCCTCTCTCGGTACGCTCCTCTCCGCTCTCGGTACGCCCCTCTCCTCTCTCGGTACGCTCCTCTCCGCTCTCGGTACGCCCCTCTCCGCTCTCGGTACGCTCCTCTCCTCTCTCGGCACTCTCCTCTCCTCTCTCGGTACGCTCCTCTCCGCTCTCGGTACGCCCCTCTCCGCTCTCGGTACTCTCCTCTCCTCTCTCGGTACGCCCCTCTCCGCTCTCGGTACGCCCCTCTCCTCTCTCGGTACTCTCCTCTCCTCTCTCGGTACGCTCCTCTCCTCTCTCGGTACTCTCCTCTCCTCTCTCGGTACGCCACCTCTCCTCTCTCGGTACACTCCTCTCCGCCCTCGGTACTCTCCTCTCCGCTCTCGGTACGCCCCTCTCCTCTCTCGGTACGCCCCTCTCCTCTCTCGGTACGCTCCTCTCCGCTCTCGGTACTCTCCTCTCCGCTCTCGGTACTCTCCTCTCCTCTCTCGGTACGCCCCTCTCCTCTCTCGGTACGCTCCTCTCCGCTCTCGGTACTCTCCTCTCCTCTCTCGGTACTCTCCTCTCCGCTCTCGGTACTCTCCTCTCCTCTCTCGGTACGCCACCTCTCCTCTCTCGGTACACTCCTCTCCGCCCTCGGTACTCTCCTCTCCGCTCTCGGTACGCCCCTCTCCTCTCTCGGTACGCCCCTCTCCTCTCTCGGTACGCTCCTCTCCGCTCTCGGTACTCTCCTCTCCGCTCTCGATACTCTCCTCTCCTCTCTCGGTACGCCACCTCTCCTCTCTCGGTACACTCCTCTCCGCTCTCGGTACTCTCCTCTCCTCTCTCGGTACTCTCCTCTCCGCTCTCGGTACGCCCCCTCTCCTCTCTCGGTACGCCCCTCTCCTCTCTCGGTACGCTCCTCTCCTCTCTCGGTACTCTCCTCTCCTCTCTCGGTACGCCCCTCTCCTCTCTCGGTACGCCCCTCTCCTCTCTCGGTACGCCCCTCTCCTCTCTCGGTACTCTCCTCTCCGCTCTCGGTACGCCCCTCTCCTCTCTCGGTACGCCCCTCTCCTCTCTCGGTACTCTCCTCTCCGCTCTCGGTACGCCCCTCTCCACTCTCGGTACGCTCCTCTCCTCTCTCGGTACGCTCCTCTCCGCTCTCGGTACTCTCCTCTCCTCTCTCGGTACTCTCCTCTCCTCTCTCGGTACGCCCATCTCCTCTCTCGGTACGCTCCTCTTCTCTCTCGGTACGCCCCTCTCCGCTCTCAGTACGCTCCTCTCCTCTATCGGTACTCTCCTCTCCTCTCTCGGTACGCCCCTCTCCGCTCTCGGTACGCCCCCTCTCCTCTATCGGTACTCTCCTCTCCTTTCTCGGTACGCCCCTCTCCGCTCTCGGTACGCTCCTCTCCACTCTCGGTACTCTCCTCTCCTCTCTCGGTACTCTCCTCTCCTCTCTCGGTACGCCCCTCTCCGCTCTCGGTACGCCCCCTCTCCTCTATCGGTACTCTCCTCTCCTCTCTCGGTACTCTCCTCTCCTCTCTCGGTACGCCCCTCTCCGCTCTCGGTACGCTCCTCTCCTCTCTCGGTACGCCCATCTCCTCTCTCGGTACGCTCCTCTCCTCTCTCGGTACGCCCCTCTCCGCTCTCGGTACGCCCCCTCTCCTCTATCGGTATGCCCCTCTCCGCTCTCGGTACGCCCCCTCTCCTCTATCGGTACTCTCCTCTCCTCTCTCGGTACGCCCCTCTCCGCTCTCGGTACGCCCCCTCTCCTCTATCGGTACTCTCCTCTCCTCTCTCGGTACGCCCCTCTCCGCTCTCGGTACGCCCCCTCTCCTCTATCGGTACTCTCCTCTCCTCTCTCGGTACTCTCCTCTCCTCTCTCGGTACGCCCCTCTCCGCTCTCGGTACGCTCCTCTCCTCTCTCGGTACGCCCCTCTCCGCTCTCGGTACGCCCCCTCTCCTCTATCGGTACTCTCCTCTCCGCTCTCGGTACGCCCCTCTCCACTCTCGGTACGCCCCTCTCCGCTCTCGGTACTCTCCTCTCCTCTCTCGGTACGCCCCTCTCCGCTCTCGGTACGCCCCTCTCCGCTCTCGGTACGCCCCTCTCCGCTCTCGGTACTCTCCTCTCCGCTCTCGGTACGCCCCTCTCCGCTCTCGGTACGCCCCTCTCCGCTCTCGGTACGCCCCTCTCCACTCTCGGTACGCTCCTCTCCGCTCTCGGTACTCTCCTCTCCTCTCTCGGTACTCTCCTCTCCGCTCTCGGTACGCTCCTCTCCGCTCCTCTCCGCTCTCGGTACTCTCCTCTCCTCTCTCGGTACGCTCCTCTCCGCTCTCGGTACGCCCCTCTCCTCTCTCGGTACGCCCCTCTCCGCTCTCGGTACGCTCCTCTCCTCTCTCGATACTCTCCTCTCCGCTCTCGGTACGCCCCTCTCCGCTCTCGGTACGCCCCTCTCCTCTCTCGGTACGCCCCTCTCCGCTCTCGGTACGCCCCTCTCCACTCTCGGTACGCCCCTCTCCTCTCTCGGTACGCCCCTCTCCGCTCTCGGTACTCTCCTCTCCGCTCTCGGTACGCTCCTCTCCTCTCTCGGTACGCACCTCTCCGCTCTCGGTACTCTCCTCTCCGCTCTCGGTACGCCCCTCTCCTCTCTCGGTACTCTCCTCTCCGCTCTCGGTACTCTCCTCTCCGCTCTCGGTACGCTCCTCTCCTCTCTCGGTACTCTCCTCTCCTCTCTCGGTACGCCCCTCTCCTCTCTCGGTACGCTCCTCTCCTCTCTCGGTACGCTCCTCTCCTCTCTCGGTACTCTCCTCTCCTCTCTCGGTACGCCCCTCTCCTCTCTCGGTACGCTCCTCTCCTCTATCGGTACTCTCCTCTCCTCTCTCGGTACTCCCCTCTCCTCTCTCGGTACGCTCCTCTCCTCTCTCGGTACGCTCCTCTCCTCTCTCGGTACTCTCCTCTCCTCTCTCGGTACGCCCCTCTCCTCTATCGGTACTCTCCTCTCCGCTCTCGGTACTCTCCTCTCCTCTCTCGGTACTCTCCTCTCCTCTCTCGGTACTCTCCTCTCCTCTCTCGGTACGCCCCTCTCCGCTCTCGGTACGCTCCTCTCCGCTCTCGGTACGCTCCTCTCCTCTCTCGGTACTCTCCTCTCCGCTCTCGGTACTCTCCTCTCCTCTCTCGGTACGCTCCTCTCCTCTCTCGGTACGCTCCTCTCCTCTCTCGGTACTCTCCTCTCCTCTCTCGGTACGCCCCTCTCCGCTCTCGGTACGCCCCTCTCCGCTCTCGGTACGCCCCCTCTCCGCTCTCGGTACGCTCCCCTCCGCTCTCGGTACGCCCCTCTCCGCTCTCGGTACGCTCCCCTCCGCTCTCGGTACTCTCCTCTCCTCTCTCGGTACGCCCCTCTCCGCTCTCGGTACGCCCCTCTCCGCTCTCGGTACTCTCCTCTCCTCTCTCGGTACGCCCCTCTCCGCTCTCGGTACGCTCCTCTCCTCTCTCGGTACGCCCCTCTCCGCTCTCGGTACGCCCCTCTCCGCTCTCGGTACGCTCCCCTCCGCTCTCGGTACTCTCCTCTCCTCTCTCGGTACGCCCCTCTCCGCTCTCGGTACGCCCCTCTCCGCTCTCGGTACTCTCCTCTCCTCTCTCGGTACGCCCCTCTCCGCTCTCGGTACGCTCCTCTCCTCTCTCGGTACGCCCCTCTCCGCTCTCGGTACGCCCCTCTCCGCTCTCGGTACGCTCCCCTCCGCTCTCGGTACGCTCCTCTCCTCTCTCGGTACGCCCCTCTCCGCTCTCGGTACTCCCCTCTCCTCTCTCGGTACGCTCCTCTCCTCTCTCGGTACTCTCCTCTCCTCTCTCGGTACGCCCCTCTCCGCTCTCGGTACGCTCCCCTCCGCTCTCGGTACTCTCCTCTCCTCTCTCGGTACGCCCCTCTCCGCTCTCGGTACGCTCCTCTCCTCTCTCGGTACGCCCCTCTCCGCTCTCGGTACGCTCCCCTCCGCTCTCGGTACGCCCCTCTCCGCTCTCGGTACGCTCCTCTCCGCTCTCGGTACGCTCCTCTCCTCTCTCGGTACGCCCCTCTCCGCTCTCGGTACGCTCCTCTCCTCTCTCGGTACGCTCCTCTCCTCTCTCGGGACGCCCCTCTCCGCTCTCGGTACGCTCCTCTCCTCTCTCGGTACGCCCCTCTCCGCTCTCGGTACGCTCCTCTCCGCTCTCGGTACGCCCCTCTCGGCTCTCGGTACGCTCCTCTCCGCTCTCGGTACGCCCCTCTCCGCTCTCGGTACGCCCCTCTCCGCTCTCGGTACGCTCCTCTCCTCTCTCGGTACTCTCCTCTCCGCTCTCGGTACTCTCCTCTCCGCTCTCGGTACGCCCCTCTCCGCTCTCGGTACGCCCCTCTCCTCTCTCGGTACGCTCCTCTCCACTCTCGGTACGCCCCTCTCCGCTCTCGGTACGCCCCTCTCCGCTCTCGGTACTCTCCTCTCCGCTCTCGGTACGCCCCTCTCCGCTCTCGGTACTCTCCTCTCCTCTCTCGGTACGCTCCTCTCCGCTCTCGGTACGCTCCTCTCCTCTCTCGGTACGCTCCTCCCCCCTCTCGGTACTCTCCTCTCCGCTCTCGGTACGCCCCTCTCCTCTCTCGGTACTCTCCTCTCCGCTCTCGGTACGCCCCTCTCCGCTCTCGGTACGCTCCTCCCCCCTCTCGGTACTCTCCTCTCCTCTCTCGGTACGCTCCTCTCCTCTCTCGGTACGCTCCTCTCCGCTCTCGGTACGCCCCTCTCCGCTCTCGGTACGCTCCTCCCCCCTCTCGGTACGCCCCTCTCCTCTCTCGGTACGCTCCTCTCCTCTCTCGGTACGCTCCTCTCCTCTCTCGGTACGCTCCTCTCCTCTCTCGGTACGCCCCTCTCCGCTCTCGGTACGCTCCTCCCCCCTCTCGGTACTCTCCTCTCCTCTCTCGGTACGCTCCTCTCCTCTCTCGGTACTCTCCTCTCCTCTCTCGGTACGCTCCTCTCCGCTCTCGGTACGCCCCTCTCCGCTCTCGGTACGCTCCTCTCCTCTCTCGGTACTCTCCTCTCCGCTCTCGGTACGCCCCTCTCCGCTCTCGGTACGCTCCTCCCCCCTCTCGGTACGCTCCTCTCCGCTCTCGGTACGCTCCTCTCCGCTCTCGGTACGCTCCTCTCCTCTCTCGGTACGCCCCTCTCCTCTCTCGGTACGCCCCTCTCCGCTCTCGGTACGCCCCTCTCCTCTCTCGGTACGCCCCTCTCCGCTCTCGGTACTCTCCTCTCCGCTCTCGGTACGCCCCTCTCCGCTCTCGGTACGCCCCTCTCCGCTCTCGGTACGCTCCTCTCCTCTCTCGGTACGCCCCTCTCCTCTCTCGGTACGCCCCTCTCCGCTCTCGGTACGCCCCTCTCCGCTCTCGGTACGCCCCTCTCCTCTCTCGGTACGCCCCTCTCCGCTCTCGGTACGCCCCTCTCCTCTCTCGGTACTCTCCTCTCCGCTCTCGGTACTCTCCTCTCCGCCCTCGGTACACCCCTCTCCGCTCTCGGTACGCTCCTCCCCGCTCTCGGTACGCCCCTCTCCTCTCTCGGTACGCCCCTCTCCTCTCTCGGTACGCCCCTCTCCGCTCTCGGTACGCTCCTCCCCGCTCTCGGTACGCCCCCTCTCCTCTCTCGGTACTCTCCTCTCCGCTCTCGGTACTCTCCTCTCCGCTCTCGGTACGCCCCTCTCCTCTCTCGGTACGCCCCTCTCCGCTCTCGGTACGCTCCTCCCCGCTCTCGGTACGCCCCCTCTCCTCTCTCGGTACTCTCCTCTCCGCTCTCGGTACTCTCCTCTCCGCCCTCGGTACGCTCCTCTCCGCTCTCGGTACGCCCCTCCCCGATCTCGGTACGCCCCTCTCCGCTCTCGGTACTCTCCTCTCCGCTCTCGGTACTCTCCTCTCCACTCTCGGTACGCCCCCTCTCCTCTCTCGGTACGCCCCTCTCCGCTCTCGGTACTCTCCTCTCCACTCTCGGTACGCCCCCTCTCCTCTCTCGGTACGCCCCTCTCCGCTCTCGGTACGCCCCTCTCCGCTCTCGGTACGCTCCTCTCCTCTCTCGCTACTCTCCTCTCCACTCTCGGTACGCCCCCTCTCCGCTCTCGGTACTCCCCTCTCCGCTCTCGGTACGCCCCTCTCCTCTCTCGGTACGCCCCTCTCCTCTCTCGGTACGCCCCTCTCCGCTCTCGGTACTCCCCTCTCCGCTCTCGGTACGCCCCTCTCCTCTCTAGGTACGCCCCTCTCCTCTCTCGGTACGCCCCTCTCCGCTCTCGGTACGCCCCTCTCCTCTCTCGGTACGCCCCTCTCCGCTCTCGGTACTCTCCTCTCCGCTCTCGGTACTCTCCTCTCCTCTCTCGGTACGCCCCTCTCCTCTCTCGGTACGCCCCTCTCCTCTCTCGGTACGCTCCTCTCCTCTCTCGGTACGCCCCTCTCCGCTCTCGGTACGCTCCTCTCCTCTCTCGGTACGCCCCTCTCCTCTCTCGGTACGCCCCTCTCCTCTCTCGGTACGCCCCTCTCCTCTCTCGGTACGCCCCTCTCCTCTCTCGGTACGCCCCTCTCCTCTCTCGGTACGCCCCTCTCCTCTCTCGGTCCGCCCCCTCTCCTCTCTCGGTACGCCCCTCTCCTCTCTCGGTACGCCCCTCTCCGCTCTCGGTACTCTCCTCTCCTCTCTCGGTACGCCCCTCTCCTCTCTCGGTACGCCCCTCTCCTCTCTCGGTACGCTCCTCTCCGCTCTCGGTACGCTCCTCTCCTCTCTCGGTACTCTCCTCTCCTCTCTCGGTACTCTCCTCTCCTCTCTCGGTACGCTCCTCTCCGCTCTCGGTACGCCCCTCTCCGCTCTCGGTACGCCCCTCTCCTCTCTCGGTACGCCCCTCTCCTCTCTCGGTACGCTCCTCTCCTCTCTCGGTACGCCCCTCTCCGCTCTCGGTACGCTCCTCTCCTCTCTCGGTACGCCCCTCTCCTCTCTCGGTACGCCCCTCTCCTCTCTCGGTACGCCCCTCTCCTCTCTCGGTACGCCCCTCTCCTCTCTCGGTACGCCCCTCTCCTCTCTCGGTACGCCCCTCTCCTCTCTCGGTACTCTCCTCTCCTCTCTCGGTACGCTCCTCTCCGCTCTCGGTACGCTCCTCCCCCCTCTCGGTACTCTCCTCCCCCCTCTCGGTACGCTCCTCCCCCCTCTCGGTACGCCCCTCTCCTCTCTCGGTACTCTCCTCTCCGCTCTCGGTACTCTCCTCTCCGCTCTCGGTACTCTCCTCTCCGCTCTCGGTACTCTCCTCTCCGCTCTCGGTACGCTCCTCTCCTCTCTCGGTACGCTCCTCTCCTCTCTCGGTACGCTCCTCCCCCCTCTCGGTACTCTCCTCTCCTCTCTCGGTACTCTCCTCTCCGCTCTCGGTACTCTCCTCTCCGCTCTCGGTACTCTCCTCTCCGCTCTCGGTACGCTCCTCTCCTCTCTCGGTACGCTCCTCTCCTCTCTCGGTACGCCCCTCTCCGCTCTCGGTACGCCCCTCTCCTCTCTCGGTACTCTCCTCTCCGCTCTCGGTACGCCCCTCTCCGCTCTCGGTACTCTCCTCTCCGCTCTCGGTACGCTCCTCTCCTCTCTCGGTACGCCCCTCTCCGCTCTCGGGACGCCCCTCTCCGCTCTCGGTACGCTCCTCTCCTCTCTCGGTACGCCCCTCTCCTCTCTCGGTACTCTCCTCTCCGCTCTCGGTACTCTCCTCTCCGCTCTCGGTACGCTCCTCTCCTCTCTCGGTACGCCCCTCTCCGCTCTCGGTACGCCCCTCTCCGCTCTCGGTACGCTCCTCTCCGCTCTCGGTACGCCCCTCTCCTCTCTCGGTACGCCCCTCTCCGCTCTCGGTACTCTCCTCTCCGCTCTCGGTACTCCCCTCTCCGCTCTCGGTACGCCCCTCTCCTCTCTCGGTACGCCCCTCTCCTCTCTCGGTACGCCCCTCTCCTCTCTCGGTACGCCCCTCTCCTCTCTCGGTACGCTCCTCTCCTCTCTCGGTACGCCCCTCTCCTCTCTCGGTACGCCCCTCTCCTCTCTCGGTACGCCCCTCTCCTCTCTCGGTACTCTCCTCTCCGCTCTCGGTACTCCCCTCTCCTCTCTCGGTACGCCCCTCTCCTCTCTCGGTACGCCCCTCTCCTCTCTCGGTACGCCCCTCTCCTCTCTCGGTACTCTCCTCTCCGCTCTCGGTACGCCCCTCTCCTCTCTCGGTACGCCCCTCTCCTCTCTCGGTACGCCCCTCTCCTCTCTCGGTACGCTCCTCTCCTCTCTCGGTACGCCCCTCTCCTCTCTCGGTACTCCCCTCTCCTCTCTCGGTACGCCCCTCTCCTCTCTCGGTACGCCCCTCTCCTCTCTCGGTACGCCCCTCTCCTCTCTCGGTACGCTCCTCTCCTCTCTCGGTACGCTCCTCTCCTCTCTCGGTACGCTCCTCTCCTCTCTCGGTACTCTCCTCTCCTCTCTCGGTACGCCCCTCTCCTCTCTCGGTACGCTCCTCTCCGCTCTCGGTACGCTCCTCTCCTCTCTCGGTACTCTCCTCTCCACTCTCGGTACTCTCCTCTCCGCTCTCGGTACTCCCCTCTCCGCTCTCGGTACGCCCCTCTCCTCTCTCGGTACGCCCCTCTCCTCTCTCGGTACGCTCCTCTCCTCTCTCGGTACTCTCCTCTCCTCTCTCGATACGCCCCTCTCCGCTCTCGGTACGCTCCTCTCCGCTCTCGGTACGCCCCTCTCCTCTCTCGGTACACCCCTCTCCGCTCTCGGTACTCTCCTCTCCGCTCTCGGTACACCCCTCTCCGCTCTCGGTACGCTCCTCTCCGCTCTCGGTACTCCCCTCTCCGCTCTCGGTACGCCCCTCTCCGCTCTCGGTACGCCCCTCTCCGCTCTCGGTACGCTCCTCTCCTCTCTCGGTACTCTCCTCTCCGCTCTCGGTACGCTCCTCTCCGCTCTCGGTACGCCCCTCTCCTCTCTCGGTACGCCCCTCTCCTCTCTCGGTACTCTCCTCTCCTCTCTCGGTACGCCCCTCTCCTCTCTCGGTACGCCCCTCTCCTCTCTCGGTACTCTCCTCTCCTCTCTCGGTACTCTCCTCTCCTCTCTCGGTACTCTCCTCTCCTCTCTCGGTACGCTCCTCTCCGCTCTCGGTACGCCCCTCTCCGCTCTCGGTACGCTCCTCTCCTCTCTCGGTACTCTCCTCTCCGCTCTCGGTACGCTCCTCTCCGCTCTCGGTACGCCCCTCTCCTCTCTCGGTACGCTCCTCTCCTCTCTCGGTACTCTCCTCTCCTCTCTCGGTACTCTCCTCTCCTCTCTCGGTACGCTCCTCTCCTCTCTCGGTACTCTCCTCTCCTCTCTCGGTACGCCCCCTCTCCGCTGACTAATCAAATGCCCCTCACCCCTTACTGCACCGAATCCCCTCACTCACCACATTCCCAATTATAGACCCTGTTGAAACCAGACTCCGTCGATAGCTGCTACTCCGTGCTCCCTCACTCCGGATGTGGGAAGACGGACACTGGAGGCAGGACTGCCCATTCCCAAAAGCGGGGAGGCCACAAGGGGGTCCTCCAGTACAAAAGCCACGTGTTACAGAGGCAGTGCGGACGACCGACGAGTCGAACGAGCTTCTGGTGGCCGCTCTACGGAAGGCCATGGGGAAGGACTAAGGCAAGTTAGACGCTGCCGTGAAGCGCCCAGCTCCCGTACAACCCCCCCACCCTGACTAGAACGCGCCCAGCCTGAGTCCCTGTGTCCGCTCATGTACGATGAGTGGGGCAGGCCCTGTGTAAGGATGGGGGTGGAGACGGTGCAGGGGAAACATTTGGTGGACACCGGGGGCTTCCAGCACGGTGGCCCATTCAGAAAACCCGACCAATTCACCTGGTCGAGCCGGGTCCCATTCAACCTGGTGGGGTTCACAGGGAATGAGCAGGTTGGGGCAATCTCAAAACCCCTGGCCATAAAACTAGGATCCCTCCATACCACATGGGAGTGCATCCTGGTGCAATGGGAACAGCCAGGATCAGGAGTCTTCGGGGCTTAACCAACCGAGTGATTGTGTGTTTAAGGAATCACTGCCTATGGGGGGCAGTGGATTCAGATAGAGCCGAGGAAGTGCGAGTGATCCCAAGGGATAGGGAAGGAAGGGGTAATGTGTGTACAGTGAAGCCCAAGGGGAGTTACGACCTCGAGCAGTTGGTCTGTAATACCCCAGCCAGATATCAGGTGAACATACAGGACAACCTCACCACATTCTCCACTCACAAGCACGACTGTGGCAGGGTGACAGGGGTAGAAGTCAGGGCTCGAGGGGACCCCATGTCATGGCCACAGAAACAGTACAGTTTCCCCAGAGAGGCAGAAGCCGACTTACAGACAGCACTGGGATCCCTCGTAGAACAGGAGGTGTTGAGGCCGATCGCCACCCACGTAAACTCACCACTTTGGCCGATTAAGAAGCCCGACCAGTCGTGGAGAGCCACCGTGGACTATCGTGCGCTCAATAAAAATATCCCAGCCTGCGCGCCCACGGTCAGGGCTGTTACTGACCTCATAGCGAGCATTCCAGCGACCGCAACCACTTTCACGGTGCTGGATATCTCCAGTGGGTTCTGGTCGATTCCCCATAAACGGGAAGACCAGTACAAATTTGCCTTTACATTTAAAGGGCAACAGTACACCTGGACATGCCTTCCCCAGGGCTTTCAGAATAGCCCCTCCATATTTCACCAGTGTATGGCAGACGCACTCAAAGGCTTCAGCCGACCCAACCAGCTAATCCCGTATGTGGACGACTTGCTTTTGGTCTCCACGGAGGGGGGGGAGCGCGGCCCACTGCTGGACGAGCTGTTGAGGCTGTTGTGGGAGACAGGGTTTAAAGTGAACCCAAAGAAAGCCCAGATCGGTTGGGAGGAAGTCAAATTCCTCGGGCTGACCGTAAGAGCTGGTGAGCGAGCGATAGATGAGGCAAAAAGTTAGTACAGGAGTTTTTTTTTATTCGTTCACGGGATGTGGGCGTCGCTGGCGAGGCCGGCATTTATTGCCCATCCCTAATTGCCCTTGAGAAGGTGGTGGTGAGCCGCCTTCTTGAACCGCTGCAGTCCGTGTGGTGAAGGTTCTCCCACAGTGCTGTTGGGAAGGGAGTTCCAGGATTTTGACCCAGCAACGGTGAAGGAACGGCGATATATTTCCAAGTCGGGATGGTGTGTGACTTGGAGGGGAACGTGCAGGTGGTGTTGTTCCCATGTACCTGCTGCTCTTGTCCTTCTAGGTGGCGGAGGTCGTGGGTTTGGGAGGTGCTGTCGAAGAAGCCTTGGCGAGTTGCTGCAGTGCATCCTGTGGATGGTACACACTGCGGCCACAGTGCGCCGGTGGTGAAGGGAGTGAGTGTTTAGGGTGGTGGATGGGGTGCCAATCAAGCGGGCTGCTTTGTCCTGGATGGTGTTAAGCTTCTTGAGTGTTGTTGGAGCTGCACTCATCCAGGCAAGTGGAGAGTATTCCATCACACTCCTGACTTGTGCGTTGTAGATGGTTGAAAGGCTTTGGGGAGTCAGGAGGTGAGTCACTCACCACAGAATACCCAGCCTCTGACCTGCTCTTGTAGTCACAGCATTTATGTGGCTGGTCCAGTTAAGTTTCTGGTCAATGGTGACCCCCAGGATGTTGATGGTGGGGGATTCGGCGATGGTAATGCCGTTGAATGTCAAGGGGAGGTGGTTCCCAGCCCCCAAGGATGTAACAGAGGTAAGATCCTTCCTGGGACTCACAGGGTACTGCAGCGACCTTACAGAGGGTTATGCAGCCTCGGCAGCCCCTCTGCTCCCGTTCCTCCGGAAGGGAGTCGGGTGAGAGTGGGACCAGAACTGCCAGGAAGCGTTCACCCGCCTCAAGGAGAATTTACAGACGGCACCCGAGTTGGGAGCCACCAACAGTAGTGAGGAATTCTTCTTGGAGGTGGCAGCCAGCGGGGATAGCTTGAGCGCGGTGTTGTTCCAGGAGCGGCACGGCAAGCTACGACCCGTGGGCTACTCCTCAAGGGTTCTCACCGAGGTAGAAAGGGGATACTCCAACTGCGAGAGGCATCTCCGAGCCATGCACTGGGCCGTAAAGCGCTCCCAGCTCTTTACGGGATCATCCCCGATAACTTTACTAACTCACCACACCCCCACTCAGATGTTGTTAGACGGGAGGATGAAGGACGGAGCAGTGAGCAGTGCCCGTACTGCTCGCTGGACTTTATTGCTCGCGGAAATGAACCTGAGAGTGCAGGGGTTGAGAGAGCCAAAGCTCTACCCAGGGACTGCCCATGCATGTACTGTGGAAGGGGTGTGGGACGTAGATGTGGGATTCCGGGCCGGGATACACCCGACAGGCCGGGACATCTACCTAGACGGGTCGAGTTCGGTGGTGAACGGGGAGCGTCTCACCGGGTGCGGGATTTATGACCCCGCAGCTAAGTTAGCGAAGGCCGTTAAACTCCCCGGCGCCCTGAGCGCTCGGCGCGCCGAACTCTCGGCGATGGCGGACGTGGTTATCCACCCCGAGGAATTCCCCACCCCCTATACCATCTGCTCGGATTCTATGTTCATCAGTAATTGGTGCACCGAGTACTTGGCCATTTGGGCCGCAGATGGGAAGCCCCTAGCAACAGTTCCGTTGCTAGGGAAAATTTGTCGAAGTCACAGGCATCCGGGGAGATTACTACGTACACAAGGTCAAAGCCCATTCAAAGACAGAGCCCAAGTGGGAGGGCAACAAAAAGGCAGAAGAGCTGGACAAACAGGGGGACCAGGGAAGGAGCATTCTGGGATCCGTACAGAGCAGGTCCGGGAGCAGCAATCCGGGACAAGGGAGGCACACAGGGAATAGATTTGGCCCCGGACTTAACACAGGTCCAAGCACAGGATCCCGTACTTAAGGCCGTCCTTGTAAAAAGGGAGAATGGCGAACCGGTAGAGGGTCCGTCCGGGGCAGAGGACATCACGGTTAAGGAGGGGGTGCTTTTCGAGGGGAATCATTGGATAGTCCCAGCACAGCACGAGTTCCTCCAGTCGGCCCACGGGGGGCCCGGGAACGGGACACCCAGGGCCAGAGACTACCTGGCAAAGGGTAGAGGAGGAGGGGTGGTGGCCCCATCTCAGGGAGGAAGTCAAGGAATTCTGTGCAAATTGTTTGGTGTGTGCGGCTAACAACCCCGATCCTCAGCGCAGAAAAGCCCCCATAGGACACACCAGAAGGGTAGAGGGACCGTGGCGGTCCCTGCAGGTTGATTTAATCGGACCACTACCCACCACTAAAGCAGGTAACAAGTACTGCTTAGTCCTGGTGGACAAAGTCTCGAAATGGGTGGAGGCACTAGCAACAGCTAGGATCCGAGTGAGGGAAGTGTTCTCCCGATTGGGACTGTCACAGGTCGTGGAGTCCGACCAAGGGAGTCATTTCACGGGGAAGGTGATGCAGGCCACCTTAAAACTTCTTGGGGTACAAGGGAAGTAGCATGTGGCTCACAACCCCCAGCCATCGGGGATTGTGGAGCGCATGAACTGAAAGAAAGACTGAGGAAGGAGATAAGCCCTTTCCCGCAGAGATGGGACGAGGTCTTGCCTCTAGTCTTAATGGGTGTCCGGGTCAGCCCCTCCAGAAGCACAGGGTGCTCCCCACATCAGCTCATGACCGGGGGGATTATGCGCCCACCCCCAACCCATGTGTTGGTGTCGGTCCTCATAGAAGCTCAGGTCAGGGAGGTAAACCGGGACAAGTTTGTCCAGAATCTGTTTGACACTTTAAAACAGATTCACTGGCAGGCGGCCAGTAACCTGGGGAGACGGCACTGGAAAAATCAGTTGCTGCGAGAGCCCCAGAGAACCCACGAGCGGAAGGTGGGAGACCAGGTAATGGTCAGAAACTACACCCACGTAGGGGCATTCGAGCCGCTTTACATGGGGCCTTATAACATCGTGGATAAGGCGAGTCCCATGGTATATGCAGCGAGACTCCCGAAACACACAAAATGGTATCACATCAACCAGTGCACGTTGTTTAACCCCGAGGAGGGGAAAGAGAAACCAGGGCAGGATAATGAGCCTGGTGATTGCGGGCCTTCCTCCCATGGTGTGGGATGACGATGATGATAACCCGGAGGACGGGGCCGTAAGGAGAAGCAGTCGGATATCACGGCCTAGAGTGCCGTGGACACCTCGTTAATCACCGACCGCGAGCCGCAAGAGGGCCCAGCTGGAAAGGTTTTAACCGGGGGCACTCGATAACGGGGAACGAACTGTAAATATATGTAAATAACGAAAGCCGGACCTGAGGAGGAGAAACCTCTCTCAGAACGGTGTTGCTGGATCTGTTTGTCTTAATGGTAGAAATCAGAAGAAACCGGAGAAGTAAAATGGAGACAACCCTAAGACTGAGCGTGCTCATAATTCTGGATGGAACGGGACACGTGGAGAGAGGAGACACCGAGGCGCCCTTCCTCTACGGACCCACCGTGACACAGGGGGGTAGAACAGGCGACACGGACGGGATGGCTGCTTATTTCCACGAGGGAAGGTGGCCGGGCCGGTTGGGATCGAATTCGACCGGATACTCCAACCACACTGGTTTCATGTTTGGGGAGGCCTCCATCCCGTGTCCCAGGCAGCAGATCACGGCCACACGGGTCAGGGGGACTGAGGGGAAGGCCGTTTGTTTAAAATGTGAGGGACACATTCCCTTGGGACGGTGGTGGTGGTTGAGGAAGTTGGACCAAGGCCAAGGGTAACAGATCCGTGGACTGGGAGAGACTGGGGGGCGACACGTACCGACAGATTACGGGGACCAATGGGGGGCGTGGAAGCGGCCGGGACAAGTGGTGGAAGGAGGAGCAGGGCATTTCCGTGTGTGTGTGTGGGGGAGGTCGGAACGGATCTGCCCCGACGGGAGTGTCCATTGCCTTTTCGTGGCGATGGCAGGATTCCGGGGCCGGGATCGGATGGGATCGGAGTCTGGACTCCTGCCTGATCCCAGACCCTCCCAACACAGTCAATTCCACAGACCTTGTTGCACAGGAGAGGAAGTCCCTGCCCACAGTCCCACCGGTACAGGGCACCGAGATTAGGTGTCCCACCACCACACCGGGACGGAGAAACGGGTTAATACTGGTCCCGGCCGGAACAATCTTGTATCATGATGTACATTATAAGGTAGCGTCAGTCATTTTAAATTTACCCTCGAGTGCAGCTGCCCCGGTGGGAGTGACAGGTAGAAACGGAGAGACTTTACGAGATCTTGTTGAAAGAAATGTTCCGCCAGTTTTACGAGCTAAGTTACGGGGATGAGAGTCGGGAGGGGTTATATACATTAAATACAAACAGTCGCGTTGATTCGGGGAGACAGAGGGGAGGGCGTTCAACGATGCTGCCACAGCGTTTAGCGCAGGAACGTCTCTGATAAACAGTTTGGACGATGCACAGCTACAGATTCAGGTCAACACTTTAAAGGACCAGCTGTGAAAGATTGTGGGGGAGGGTAACGAGCCAGAGGGGGTCCGAGTTACGGGAGGACCAGGCTATGACCATACATTTAAAGGAGGTCGTAGCCGAGCTGGAGACGCACGGTCAGACGATCAGGGAGGATCGGAATGCGTCAGCACAGGCAGCTAGTAATGATGGGTGTGTGTTATACGGTGCGCGGTTGCTGAACGAAGGGCGCAGTAATTTGGAGGACCTGCAGCAAGGTCGCGTCCCTTCCTGGGTTACCAACCGGCACCTCACCGCGCTGGGCCCGTGTGATAATCTGATCAACTCCGACTGGCCTCAGAGGCATCCCCGGTTCCAGTAGATTGAGGCCAGTCCAACCACACAGTAACGGGGATTGGACTCCGGATGCCGGTAATGGGCAGGTCACCGCGGCCAGCACCGATTTACCAGGTAGAAAACATTGGCGTCCTGAGGAACGGGGTGCACGTGCGGCATCATGGGGCCCCACGGTTTGTAATAAAGTGGGAGCACGCCATGACCGGCACTGAGCTCGAGGTGTGCCAGAGCAGGGGCGCCCACGTGGTGTTGTGTCCCCAGCACCTGAACACGTTCGATCGACCAGTGGGTGGGTTTGAATCGGAGAGTGCGGAGCCCATCAACTGCACCATGGCGGTGATGGCCCAGAGCCACGTTTCACCCCAGGCAGCATAGGCGGATAGCGGGACGTACTGCGTCACGACGAGCGTGGACCAGTATCGGGCACACAACTACACGAGGTGCCCTGTCACCGAGAAAACTTTCTGCTTCAAACCCCGCACGGAGGTTCAGGTGGCGCAGGAGCCCATTTCAGACTTCACCACGGTACACCTCCCGGTGAACGAGGCGGTACACCTCACGGTGAACGAGGCGGTACACCTCCCGGTGAACGAGGCGGTACACCTCCCGGTGAACCACGCGGTACACCTCCCGGTGAACGAGGCGGTACACCTCACGGTGAACGAGGCGGTACACCTCCCGGTGAACGAGGCGGTACACCTCCCGGTGAACCACGCGGTACACCTCCCGGTGAACGAGGCGGTACACCTCACGGTGAACGAGGCGGTACACCTCCCGGTGAACGAGGCGGTACACCTCCCGGTGAACCACGCGGTACACCTCCCGGCGAACGAGGCGGTACACCTCCCGGTGAACCACGCGGTACACCTCCCGGCGAACGAGGCGGTACACCTCCCGGTGAACCACGCGGTACACCTCCCGGCGAACGAGGCGGTACACCTCCCGGTGAACCACGCGGTACACCTCCCGGCGAACGAGGCGGTACACCTCACGGCGAACGAGGCGGTACACCTCCCGGCGAACGAGGCGGTACACCTCCCGGCGAACGAGGCGGTACACCTCCCGGTGAACGAGGCGGTACACCTCACGGCGAACCACGCGGTACACCTCACGGCGAACGAGGCGGTACACCTCACAGTGAACGAGGCGGTACACCTCACGGCGAACGAGGCGGTACACCTCACAGTGAACAAGGCGGTGCTCCTCACGGTGAACCACGCGGTGCTCCTCACGGTGAACGAGGCGGTACACCTCACAGTGAACCACGCGGTACACCTCACAGTGAACCACGCGGTGCTCCTCACGGTGAACGAGGCGGTACACCTCACGGTGAACGAGGCGGTACACCTCCCAGTGAACCACGCGGTGCTCCTCACGGTGAACGAGGCGGTACACCTCACAGTGAACCACGCGGTGCTCCTCACGGTGAACGAGGCGGTACACCTCACGGCGAACGAGGCGGTACACCTCACAGTGAACCACGCGGTGCTCCTCACGGTGAACGAGGCGGTACACCTCACAGCGAACGAGGTGGTGTTCCTCACAGCGAACGAGGCGGTGCTCCTCACAGCGAACGAGGCGGTGCTCCTCACGGTGAACGAGGCGGTGCTCCTCAGGGTGAACGAGACAGTACACCTCCCGGTGAACCACGCGGTCCAGGACCTGCAGCGATACGTAACACGGTTCGGGTACGAAATTCCTCCTCTGCCCGAACACCTCACAAAACTAATAAGGAAAGTTGAACTCGCTCGAAAACACTTCTACACCCTCGAACAACGGAACAGGGAAGCGGGGGAAGGAATAAAAGAAATGGCTTCCCCGTCCTGGTGGGACTTTGGTTTGAATGTCGAGATCCCGCCATGGATCTGAATAGTTTCACACCCAATAGTAATAGGACAACTAATCATGGTGAAGCATCTGTTAAAGTTATCCTGTAAAAAGGGAAGGAAAGCACTCGGAAATCACTGGGAGGCCCGAATGAAAGGGGAACCAGGAGTTTCTCTGCCTGTAAGTGTGTTGAATTGAATTGTTTGTCTGGTAAAAGAAACGGAACCCTGAGTATAATTGATCAGTGATGGAGGGTTTGGTTGAGACCCAGAATGCACCTCCCGCAGTGAAGACGATGAAATTTGTGATATTTCTGGTTTTGATGACGAAATATCCAAGGGGGGAATTGTAGCACCAGCGTTCCGGACATTTTTATGAACCATATTTTAAATCCAATACCCCCAAGAAAGAACTGTACTGTTTGGCAAGCTAGTGGGAGTGGCTTAGAGAACAGGATTGATTGATTGGCAGGAGCTCCGAGCCAGGTGAACCTGACTGAGGTGCACTCATATCCAAATGGACATCTCACACTGACAGGCTGGGTGGGAGGGAACCCAGGACAATTGGCGTCATCCCCATTTAACATAATTACTGGGAACAATACCCCGAGAGGGAACTCAGAGACACTCAGTCTCCTGGTGGGAGGCAGGAGATGGCCGGGCCATTGTCTCCCAGGAGAGAAGCCAGTTAAGCAAGATCGGTTTGAGATTGAAACCCATTACCTGCTAATGGGGGCCATCGACTCAGGAAACGACAGACACCCAGTAATCAGCACCCATCGTCTCTCCAGGTGCAAGGCCTGGGAGTGGGATAATGAAATAGCATTTTTCACAAAGATTTCAAAGGTTCTGAGTCACTCCAGGTCACGGTGGGGGGGGGGTCCAGATAGATCATCGGAGTCAATACATCGATCAGTATCATATCGGCTCGGCTCTGGTGGGCTCTGCTCTCTGCTCTCCCCTCTTCTCCTCGGCATAAGAACATAAGAACATAAGAAATAGGAGCAGGAGTAGGCCAATCGGCCCCTCGAGCCTGCTCCGCCATTCAATAAGATCATGGCTGATCTGATCCTAACCTCAAATCTAAAATCATGTCCAATTTCCTGCCCGCTCCCCATAACCCCTAATTCCCTTTACTTCTAGGAAACTGTCTCTTTCTGTTTTAAATTTATTTAATGATGTAGCTTCCACAGCTTCCTGGGGCAGCAAATTCCACAGACCTACCACCCTCTGAGTGAAGAAGTTTCTCCTCATCTCAGTTTTGAAAGAGCAGCCCCTTATTCTAAGATTATGCCCCCTAGTTCTAGTTTCACCCATCCTTGGGAACATCCTTACTGCATCCACCCGATCAAGCCCCTTCACAATCTTATATGTTTCATGATGTGGAGATGCCGGTGATGGACTGGGGTTGACAATTGTAAACAATTTTACAACACCAAGTTATAGTCCAGCAATTTTATTTTAAATTCACAAGCTTTCGGAGACTTCCTCCTTCCTCAGGCAAATGTTTCAGGATCTCCTTGAAGCCTACGCATTTATACATATAGAACAATACATGGTGTTTACAGACTGCCCCTGCAACTGCCCGTTGCCAAGGCAATCACCGTGTTCAGACAGAGAGGTGTCACCTGCAGAACCCCCGAATACACATTCAACAAAAAAACAAACAGGGAAAAAAAAACAGAGAAAAAAAACAGAGAGAGGCAGAAACATCCAGAAGGCAGAGAGAGCCAGCAAATGACCCATTATATTAAAAACAGATAACATTTGTTCGCTGGTGGGGTAACGTGTAGCGTGACATGAACCCAAGATCCCGGTTGAGGCCGTCCTCATGGGTGCGGAACTTGGCTATCAATTTCTGCTCGACGATTTTGCGTTGTCGTGTGTCTCGAAGGCCGCCTTGGAGTATGCTTACCCGAAGGTCGGTGGATGAATGTCCATGACTGCTGAAGTGTTCCCCGACTGGGAGGGAACCCTCCTGTTTGGCGATTGTTGCGCGGTGTCCGTTCATCCGTTGTCGCAGCGTCTGCATGGTCTCGCCAATGTACCATGCTCTGGGGCATCCTTTCCTGCAACGTATGAGGTAGACAACGTTGGCCGAGTCACAGGAGTATGAACCATGCACCTGGTGGGTGGTGTCCTCTCGTGTGATGGTGGTATCTGTGTCGATGATCTGGCATGTCTTGCAGAGGTTACCGTGGCAGGGTTGTGTGGTGTCGTGGACGCTGTTCTCTTGAAAGCTAGGTAATTTGCTGCGAACGATGGTCTGTTTGAGGTTGGGTGGCTGTTTAAAGGCGAGTAGTGGAGGTGTGGGGATGGCCATAGTGAGGTGTTTGTCCTCATTGATGACATGTTGAAGGCTGCGGAGAACATGGCGTAGTTTCTCCGCTCCGGGGAAGTACTGGACGACAAAGGGTACTCTGTTGGTTGCGTCCCGTGTTAGTCTCCTGAGGAGGTCTATGCGATTTTTTGCTGTGGCCCGTCGGAACTGTCGATCGATGAGTCGAGCGTCATATCCCGTTCTTACTAGGGCGTCTTTCAGCGTCTGTAGGTGTCCATCGCGTTCCTCCTCGTCTGAGCAGACCCTGTGTATTCGCAGGGCCTGTCCATAGGGGATGGCCTCTTTGACGTGGTTAGGGTGGAAGCTGGAAAAGTGGAGCATCGTGAGGTTGTCCGTGGGCTTGCGGTAGAGTGAGGTGCTGAGGTGCCCGGCTTTGATGGAGATTCGTGTGTCCAAGAAAGAAACTGATTCTGAGGAGCTTGATGGTGGGATGGAACTTGTTGATGTTATCGTGTAGTCTCTTTAGTGATTCCTTGCCGTGGGTCCATAGAAAGAAAATGTCGTCGATGTATCTGGTGTATAGTGTTGGTTGGAGGTCCTGTGCAGTGAAGAAGTCCTGCTCGAACTTGTGCATGAAAATGTTGGCATATTGGGGTGCGAATTTGGTCCCCATGGCTGTTCCGTGTGTTTGGGTAAAGAACTGGTTATCGAAGGTGAAGACATTGTGATCCAGGATGAAGCGGATGAGTTGTAGGATGGCTTCCGGAGATTGGCTGTTGTTGGTGTTGAGTATTGATGCTGTCGCAGCGATGCCGTCATCGTGGGGGATACTGGTGTATAGTGCCGAGACGTCCATCGTGGTGAGAAGTGTTCCTGGTTCAACTGGTCCGTGGGTACTGAGTTTTTGTAGGAAGTCTGTAGTGTCGCGACAGACATCAAGTTTTTACAGAGCTGCAAGAAAGCAGACAAGATCCCGAAAGGACTCCAGATCACGAACCCACTCAAGTCCACATACAACTCGGATTACGCTGAGAGACTCTGCCGCCGTACCTCTCGCACACTCCGCAACCATCTCATACACCAACTCTACAGCAGACGCCACAACCTCGAAACCAAGATAGAGTCCATACTCTCAACCTGTACTCAGGACACAGCAGACCAGCTACGTTATACCGCCAAACAGACGAGTCAACGGAACTACGCTGCCTACATGAAAACCAAGAGCAGGAAGCTTGAGAAACTCGGCATCACCACCAGCAACGACCAAGCTTCCCCTGGTAGCACGGTTGCAACCACAGGGAAGTCTATTGTCAATTTATCCGACCACACCCTTCAACCAGACGAAATCGAAGTTCTCAGCCGAGGGCTCAATTTCTGCCCCACTACTAAAATGGACCCCATTAGTCTCGCGGCGGACACAGAGGAATTCATCAGGAGAATGAGGCTCCGGGAATTCTACCACAAACCCCAAGATTTCAGCAGCGAACCCAATGAGACAATCGACGATCCGGAACAGCAGACAGAGGGATCCGCGGTACAGCAACCGAAGAGGAAAGAGTCAAACTGGACTCCTCCGGAGGGTCGCTGCCCTCAGCTGGACATGTATGCTCAAGCTGTCAGGAAATGCGTCAATGCCAGATTCATCAGCCGCACTCAGAAGACAGTCCAGAATGTCACCCGAGCACAACGCAACGCCATCAACGCTCTCAAGACCAACCGCAACATCGTCATCAAACCAGCGGACAAAGGAGGAGCCATAGTCATACAGAACAGAACAGACTATTGCAAAGAAGCATACCGACAACTGGACAACCAGGAACACTACAGACGGTTACCCGCAGATCCGACCAAAGAACACACCCACCAGCTCAACAAACTGATCAAGACCTTCGATCCAGACCTTCAAAGCATCCTACGCACTCTCATCCCACGTACTCCCCGCGTGGGAGACTTCTACTGCCTCCCAAAGATACACAAAGCCAACACACCCGGACGTCCCATCGTATCAGGCAACGGAACCCTGTGTGAGAACCTCTCTGGATACATCGAGGGCATCCTGAAACCCATCGTACAGGGAACCCCCAGCTTCTGTCGCGACACTACAGACTTCCTACAAAAACTCAGTACCCACGGACCAGTTGAACCAGGAACACTTCTCACCACGATGGACGTCTCGGCACTATACACCAGTATCCCCCACGATGACGGCATCGCTGCGACAGCATCAATACTCAACACCAACAACAGCCAATCTCCGGAAGCCATCCTACAACTCATCCGCTTCATCCTGGATCACAATGTCTTCACCTTCGATAACCAGTTCTTTACCCAAACACACGGAACAGCCATGGGGACCAAATTCGCACCCCAATACGCCAACATTTTCATGCACAAGTTCGAGCAGGACTTCTTCACTGCACAAGACCTCCAACCAACACTATACACCAGATACATCGACGACATTTTCTTTCTATGGACCCACGGCAAGGAATCACTAAAGAGACTACACGATAACATCAACAAGTTCCATCCCACCATCAAGCTCACCATGGACTACTCCTCAGAATCAGTTTCTTTCTTGGACACACGAATCTCCATCAAAGACGGGCACCTCAGCACCTCACTCTACCGCAAGCCCACGGACAACCTCACGATGCTCCACTTTTCCAGCTTCCACCCTAACCACGTCAAAGAGGCCATCCCCTATGGACAGGCCCTGCGAATACACAGGGTCTGCTCAGACGAGGAGGAACGCGATGGACACCTACAGACGCTGAAAGACGCCCTAGTAAGAACGGGATATGACGCTCGACTCATCGATCGACAGTTCCGACGGGCCACAGCAAAAAATCGCATAGACCTCCTCAGGAGACTAACACGGGACGCAACCAACAGAGTACCCTTTGTCGTCCAGTACTTCCCCGGAGCGGAGAAACTACGCCATGTTCTCCGCAGCCTTCAACATGTCATCAATGAGGACAAACACCTCGCTATGGCCATCCCCACACCTCCACTACTCGCCTTTAAACAGCCACCCAACCTCAAACAGACCATCGTTCGCAGCAAATTACCTAACTTTCAAGAGAACAGCGTCCACGACGCCACACAACCCTGCCACGGTAACCTCTGCAAGACATGCCAGATCATCGACACAGATACCACCATCACACGAGAGGACACCACCCACCAGGTGCATGGTTCATACTCCTGTGACTCGGCCAACGTTGTCTACCTCATACGTTGCAGGAAAGGATGCCCCAGAGCATGGTACATTGGCGAGACCATGCAGACGCTGCGACAACGGATGAACGGACACCGCGCAACAATCGCCAAACAGGAGGGTTCCCTCCCAGTCGGGGAACACTTCAGCAGTCATGGACATTCATCCACCGACCTTCGGGTAAGCGTACTCCAAGGCGGCCTTCGAGACACACGACAATGCAAAATCGTCGAGCAGAAATTGATAGCCAAGTTCCGCACCCATGAGGACGGCCTCAACCGGGATCTTGGGTTCATGTCACGCTACACGTTACCCCACCAGCGAACAAATGTTATCTGTTTTTAATATAATGGGTCATTTGCTGGCTCTCTCTGCCTTCCGGATGTTTCTGCCTCTCTCTGTTTTTTTTCTCTGTTTTTTTTTCCCTGTTTGTTTTTTTGTTGAATGTGTATTCGGGGGTTCTGCAGGTGACACCTCTCTGTCTGAACACGGTGATTGCCTTGGCAACGGGCAGTTGCAGGGGCAGTCTGTAAACACCATGTATTGTTCTATATGTATAAATGCGTAGGCTTCAAGGAGATCCTGAAACATTTGCCTGAGGAAGGAGGAAGTCTCCGAAAGCTTGTGAATTTAAAATAAAATTGCTGGACTATAACTTGGTGTTGTAAAATTGTTTACAATTATATATTTCAATAAGATCGCCTCTCATTCTTCTGAACTCCAATGAGTAGAGTCCCAATCTACTCAACCTCTCCTCATATGTCCGCCCCCTCATCCCCGGGATTAACCGAGTGAACCTTCTTTGTACTGCCTCGAGAGCAAGTATGTCTTTTCTTAAGTATGGAGACCAAAACTGTATGCAGTATTCCAGGTGCGGTCTCACCAATACCTTATATAACTGCAGCAATACCTCCCTGTTTTTATATTCTATCCACCTAGCAATAAAAGCCAACATTCCGTTGGCCTTCTTGATCACCTGCTGCACCTGCATACTAACTTTTTGATTTTCTTGCACTAGGACCCCCAGATCCCTTTGTACTGCAGTACTTTCCAATTTCTCACCATTAAGATAATAACTTGCTCTCTGATTTTTCCTGCCAAAGTGCATAACCTCACATTTTCCAATATTGTATTGCATCTGCCAAATCTCCGCCCACTCACCCAGCCTGTCTATATCCCCTTGTAGGTTTTTTATGTCCTCCTCACTCTCTACTTTCCCTCCCATCTTTGTATCATCAATCTACAGCGAGTCTCCCGAGCGGGGCTCGGCTCGATTCAATGGAACACCGCCAGAAGCTGAGCGCTGCTCTTCATCCCTCATCAACGGACCTCGACTCAAACTGGAACTTGGACACTGCGTCAGCGGTACGGAACCAGGAGCGAGACGTGCAGGAAGAAACTGCGAGCAAGACCGGGCGATCGGGGTGAGCATATTGCCTGCGCCCACACACCCACAAGTCCACTGAGCTGTGTGAGGGGGTGATTGTGAGTCCCAACTAAACCTTAGAGGGTTTTAGTGCTGGGGGAAAGGGGGGGGGTCCTGTGTTAGTTTATTTCACGGGGAGGGGGGAGTGGGGGGTTTCTCTTATTAGGCCGTGGTAATTTAGCACGGTCGGGTTTATTGGACGAGCCAGGGTTGTGCTGTTTACTGGTGTTATTGTTAATCTTATTAAACACAATATGGTTGAGTGTGAAAATGTCTGTCCGAGTCTGGTCTGTCCTTCGAATCCCTATCGTTCCAGAACTTATAGTAAGAGGTGAGTTTTCGGGACGCCCGAGAAAACCACTCACGTGAGTGACAGTGCTGGGTGAATAAATGGGCAGGTGAGGAAGTGCCTCGAAAGTGAAGGATGATTTGCTGACACTTCAGTGGGTGTGATGAGTGATGTGATGGGGTTTGGTGTGCCAATACAGAGTGCCGGGGGTGGGTGGGTATTGAACAATACAGGATGTGGGTGAGTCAGCAACTGTACTCACTTTTCCTGACCTGGTTAGGTCATTAAATCACTTCCTGCACTGAACCCAAGACCTGGGCCCCGTGCTCCTGCTGTTCACCCCTTCCTCCAACCAAGCATTTTTGGTTACAGAGCCAAGTTTCTTCCTGCCATCCATTGGAAACATTACCTCCCTCACTGCGGCCAGCAGTTCACCCGGGGGGGGTATCATTAAATCTCGGAGCAGCCTTTGCTTCTCCTTCAAAATCCATTCTTGGACTGTCCCTTTAAATGGTGCGCTTTAAATCCCATCGTTCGGATGAGCGGTGGGCCCACTGCACAGCTTGGAGACGTGAAACCTGGAACCAAAGATAATTGGCTGCAGTCGAGGTACAATTTGCAGGTTTAAACTCACTCACTTTCCTTCAGGTTCCCCACACGCAAATCCACCCACCCACTGGCTTCCTGCCACCACGCTGAAATCATGGCCAATACTCCAGCTGAGTCTAACCAGCGATTTATAAAGTTTCAGTGTAACTTCCTCGATGTTCCAGTCGATATTCCAATTCTTGAGTGATCTATATTTCTACAATGCTCCGCCCGTACAGAGGGGGGTCTCAAAACACTTTACAGGGCGTCGGAAAAGGTCGGATGCTGATCGGGGCTGGGGGGGTGGGGGATGTGGGGGTGGGGGGAGTGGGGAGATGGGGGGGGCTGGGGGGTGGGGATGAGCACAGGGTGAAGGGGGTGAGGGGGTGCTGGGGGTGAGGGGGAGTGGGGGGTGGGAGTGAAGGGGGAGTGGGGGTGTGAAGGGGAGCTGGGGGTGAGGTGGAGTGGGGGGTGGGAGTGAAGGGGGTGAGGGGGTGCTGAGGGGGAGTGGGGGAGTGGGGGGGTAAGGGGGGCTGGGGGGTGAGGGGAAGTGGGGGGTGGGAGTGAAGGGGGAGTGGGGGTGTGAAGGGGAGCTGGGGGTGAGGTGGAGTGGGGGGTGGGAGTGAAGGGGGTGAGGGGGTGCTGAGGGGGAGTGGGGGAGTGAAGGGGGAGTGGGGGAGTGAAGGGGAGCTGGGGGATGAGGGGGGGGTGGGGAGTGAAGGGGGTGAGGGGAGGTAAAGTTGAGGGCAGAGGTGGCAAAGTTTTTGGGGGCTTTTGAAAGCAGGGAGGGTGGGGGCACGGCAGAGGGTCTTAGGCTATCTGCAGCGTAGAGATTGAAAGGGGAGGGGGGGTCTCCTGATGGTAGAACAAGGCAGGAGACGGGGACAAGGAATGAGAAAAAGTCAGAGGGGGAGAGGATATATTCTGGGGTGTGTGACTGAAGGAGTTAGCTGAGGGAGGGAGGAGCTAACTTATGGAGGGATTTGAAATCAAGCAGAATGACGCCCAAATCAGGCACAAGTACAGTCGTGTGGTGGTTATGTTACTGGACTAATAATCTAGAGGCCTGGTCTAATAATCGCAGAAAATCAACTCCCTCCTCACTGTCCCCCCTCAATGCCCCCTCCTCACTGCACCCCCTCACTGCCCCCCCTCACTGCCCCCCTCACTGCTCCTCTCACTGCTCCCCCCCTCACTGTCCCCCCTCACTGCCCCCCCTCACTGCCCCCCTCACTGTCCCCCCTCACTGCCCCCCCTCACCGTCCCCCCTCACTGCCCCCCTCACTGTCCCCCCTCACTGCCTAGATACTCTCTGGTGTAAAGGAAACATGGGGTGGCGTGTGGGCGTGGGGGGCGTGAGGGGCATGGGGCGTGGGGTCGTAGGGGTCGTGGGGGCATGGGGGGGCGTGGTGGGTGTGGGGGGGGCGTGGGGGGCGTGGTGGCATGGGGGGCGGGGCCGCATAACAGGCCTCTGAGTCACAAGGCCACGGGCTCAGGGAAGGGAACCAGCCGCCTCTGCCCAATCCTGGCCGACACCTGACTCCAGTCCAACCCTACACACGGCTGGTTCTCGATGCCCTTGACGAGTATCCAGAGATGGGCCATAAATGCTGCCTTTGCAGCGACGCCCATAAAATAATCACTTTGTTTAAAAAAAACAATTTGAAATGTATTTCCTCCATTTCTGCCTCATCCACTTTGCTCCAGGACAATGAGTTTGTTCGAGAGGAAAGTTGCAGACTGGGGGCTGGGGGCTGGGAGCTGGGGGCTGGAGGCTGGGAGCTGGGGGCTGGGGGCTGGGGGCTGGACCCCATGCAGCAGAACTCTGTCAGAATTCCTTTCGCATTGGATCGATGGTGGCAGCGAATGAGAAGAGCTTTGGCCCAGAATATCTTCAAAACATTTCTGAACGTCTGTGAACTTTAGGTGGGATCCGTGGAAAATAAATAGTTGCCTTGTGGCAAGTCACCGTGTGCTGATGACATTCGGGTAAATAATTTACTGGAAGATGACTTGGAGCCAATACCTCGATTCAGAATGAGGCTTTTTTGAAGACACTGTCATGGGATTGTGAACAGCAACGATAATTATCTTCTTCAGAAAACAAATTTGAGTTTCCCCTTGTAAGTTGATCTAAGTGCCTGAAGCAGATAAGGTAGATCAGGGAGTGTCTACGGATGTTATCTATATGGACTTCCAGAAGGAATTCGATAAGGATCCAAACAAGAGATTATTAGCAAAAATGAGAGCGCACGGAATTGGGGGTAGCCTTTTGGGGCCCCTCGAGTCTGTTCCGCCATTCAATTAGATCATGGCTGATCTGTATCTTAACTCCATTTACCCGCCTTGGTTCCATATCCCTTAATCCCCTCACCCAATAAAAATCTATCAATCTCAGTTTTGAAATTTCCAATTGGAAAATTTCAATTGACCCCCAACATCCAGCCTTTCGGGGGAGAGAGTTCCAGATTTCCACTCCCCTTTGTGTGAAGAAGTGCTTCCTGACATCACCCCTGAACGGCCTGGCTCTAATTTTAAGGTTCTGCCCCCTTGTTCTGGACTCCCCCCACCAGAGGAAATAGTTTCTCCCTATCTACCCTATCAAATCTTTTTATCATTTAAAACACCTCGATTAGATTACCTTCAACCTTCGAAACTCAAGGGAGCACAAGCCAAGTTTATGCAACATGTCCTCGTAAGTTAACCCTTTAAGCCCCGGTATCATTCTGGTGAATCTGCGCTGCACCCCCTCCAAGGCCAATATATCCTTCCTGAGGTACCGTGCCCAGAACCGAAGGCGGTTACTCCAGATGGGGTCTGACCAGAGCTCTGGACAACTGAAACATCACTTCCTCACTTTGTATTCCAGCCTCCTTGAGGTAAAGGCTAGATGATAAAGATGTCGATTGTATCGCCTGGAATATTTCGCTCCGATTCATGTGTAGCTTGTAGCCAGGACTCTGTAATGGCCACTACATCAAACCCTTTAAGCTAAATTTGTGCTTCTAACACATTTGTTTTGTTCCTTGAGCTAATCATTGAATCATAGAAAGGTTACAGCACGGAAGGAGGCCATTCGGCCCATTGAGTCCGCACCGGCTCTTTGCAGGAGTAATCCAGCTCGTCTCACTCCCCCGCCCTTTCCCCGTAGCCCTGCAAATTTTTTCCTTTCTAGTACTGATCCAGTTCCCTTTTGAAGGCCATGATTGAATCTGCCTCCACCACCCCCTCGGGCAGTGCATTCCAGATCCTAACCACTCGCTGTGTAAAAAAGTTTTTCCTCATGTCACCTTTGGTTCTTTTGCCAATCACCTTAACTCTACGTCCTCTGGTCCTTGACCCTTCCACCAATGGGAACAGTTTCTCTCTATCTACTCTGTCTAGACCCTTCATGATTTTGAACACCTCTATCAAATCTCCTCGCAACCATCTCTGTTCCAAGGAGAACGACCTCAGCTTCTCCAGTCTATCCACGTAACTAAAGTCCCTCATCCCTGGAATCATTCTAGTAAATCTCTTCTGCACCCTCTCTAAGGCCTTCACATCTTTCCTGAAGTGCGGTGCCCAGAACTGGACACAATACTCCAGTTGTGGTCAAACCAGTGTTTTATAAAGGTTCATCATGACTTCCATACTTTTGTACTCTGTGCCTCTATTTATAAAGCCCAGGATCCCGTATGCTTTTTTAACCACTTTCTCAGCCTGCCCTGCCACCTTCAACAACCTGTGTACATAAACCCCCAGATCTCTCTGTTCCTGTACCACTTTTAGAATTGTGCCCTCTAGTTTATATTGCGTCTCCTCATTCTTCCTACCGAAATGTGTCACTTTGCATTTTTCTGCGTTAAATTTCATCTGCCACGTGTCAGCCCATCCCACCAGCCTGTCCATATCCTCTTGAAGTCTATCACTATCCTCCTCACTGTTCACTACCCTTCCAAGTTTTGTGTCATCTGCAAATTTGGAAATTGAGCCCTGTCCACCCAAGTCCAAGTCATTAATATATATCAAGAAAAGCAGTGGTCCCAGCACCGACCCCTGGGGAACACCACTGTACACCTCCCTCCAGTCCGAAAAACAACCATTCACCACTACTCTCTGTTTCCTGTTACTTGGCCAATTCTGTATCCATGTTGCTACTGCCCCCTTTATTCCATGGGACACAATCTAATGTGCATTCATGTACAGAATTCTTATTTGGGTAACTGTGCCCACCTGCCCATATACCCTGATGGTGTATTTCTCATGCTTTTTGACCTATTGCACTTTTGGTTACTGATGTGCCCTCTATGTATTGTTATACTGGCAACTTAATATGTTTCTCTTTTTTATAATCTCTCCTGCTTTATTTATAACAGGTATTTTGTTCTTACTTTCTGTAACCTTTTCTGCTCCCAGAGTGTTTATATTTTCTTTATCTCTTTTTGTACTCTGATCTTTGCTCTAATCTCTGCTTTAGGTTATTTTTACATCTGTGTGGACCCTCCCCTCTTTTTATTGGTTTAAAGTCCTTTCTACAACCCTATTTGTCCTTTCTGTTAGGGCTTTGGTTCAGGTGGAGCCTGTCCCAATGTCCTGTCCCAATGTCCTGTCCCAGTACTGGTGCCAGTGTCCCATGAAATGAAAGGCCTCCTTCCCACACCAGTCTTTCAGCCACACATTCACCTTCCTGATCTGTTTGTCCCAATTAGCACATGGCTCGGGTAATAACCCCGAGGTTCCTCGAGGTCCTGCTTTTTAATTTAGCTCCTAGCTCCTGATGCTCCCTCGGTAGGACCTTCTCCCTGTTCCTTCCTACGTTATTGGTTCCGACATGAACCATGACAACTGGATCCTCCCCCTCCCTCCCTTTCCAAGTTCCTTTCCAGCTGCTTCGAGATATCCCTTATTCTGGCACCCTCCTGGACTCTCGATCGTGACTGTGAAGGATACCTTCTTTTCCCTTAATTATCGATTCCCCTATAACTATAACCTTTCTATTCTGTTCCTCCCACCCTTGGACTGCCCCCTGCTCCACGCTGCCGTGGTTAGCATTCTGACCATCCGCCCCGCAGCCTTCCCTCTTATCCCCACAGGTAGCAAGTATATTGTATCTGTTGGTCAGGACCAGCGCCTGTGGGACCTCATTCCCTGCCTCCTCCTAGGCTCCCCTTCCTCAGCTGACTGTCAATCACACACTCACCTCTTCCTGTGCCTGTATCTCTCTACATGGTGCGACTGTACTCTGGAATAAACTATCCAAAGATCCCTCTCCCCCTCTTACGTATCGGAGTGTCTCTAACTCGTGCTCCAGCTCGAGGACTCTGAGCTGGAGTTACTCAAGAGATAGATATTTCCCACAGACGTGGTTATCTGAGACAGTCTCGTTGTCCACCTATTCCCACATTCTGCAGTCCCGACACTCTGACTGTGCTGCCATTATCTGTTCTTTCTTTTATTTATTGTACAGCAGTTATTGATTTATTTACTTATTTCCAGAGTTTAACTGATTCACCTTTAATACTAAATTTTAATTATCAGGTGGATTTAGGATGATTTCATTTAGGTAGAATTTATTGCTCAGATTAGTTTAATTATCCTATTTCTTTCTCTTATAGACGTCAGTGTTTATTTATTTAATTTTTATTACTTACCTAAAAAGCTGCTAGCTAGCTTTTTGCCCTTGTCTCTTATCATTCTTTATTTGTTCAAAGTTTAGAAGCCCCTTAATCTTCCATATAGTTAAGTGTTAAAAGAGTAAATAATTAAACACCTCGATTTTGATCCTCAATTAATTTATTTACTTCCTCCTTCTGCCTCGATACTAATTCCCACTCTCACCAACTTCCTGGTTTTAATGACCTCCTTCTGTTTCCACCTCATTCTGTCCCCATCTCACTCCATTCCCACCTCACTCCGTCCCCATCTCACTCCATTCCCACCTCACTCCGTCCCCACTTCACTCCATTCCCGCCTTACTCTGTCACCAGCTCACCTCGTTACCAGCTCACTCCGTCCCCACCTCACTCCGTCCCCATCTCACTCCATCCCCTCACTCTGTTCCCACCTCACTCCGTTCCCAGCTCACTCCGTCCCCATCTCACTCCATTCCCACCTCACTCCGTCCCCACTTCACTCCATTCCCGCCTTACTCTGTCACCAGCTCACCTCGTTACCAGCTCACTCCGTCCCCACCTCACTCCGTCCCCATCTCACTCCATCCCCTCACTCTGTTCCCACCTCACTCCGTTCCCAGCTCACTCCGTCCCCATCTCACTCCATCCCCTCACTCTGTTCCCACCTCACTCCGTTCCCAGCTCACTCCCTCTCCATCTCACTCCATTTCCACCTCACTCCGTCATCAGCTAACCTCATTCTCAGCTCACTCCGTCCCCACCTCACTCCATCCCCACCTTAGTCCGTCCCCACCTCACTCCGTTCCCAGCTCACTTCGTTTCCACCTCACTCCGTCCCCACCTCACTCCATCCCTACCTCAGTCCATCCCCACCTCACTCCATCCCCACCTCACTCCATTCCCACCTCACTCCATTCCCACCTCACTCCGTCCCCACCTAAGTCTGTCCCCACCTCACTCCGTTCCCACCTCACTTCGTTCCCACCTCACTCCATCCCCACCTCACTCCATCCCCTCACTCTGTCCCCACCTCACTCCGTTCCCAGCTCACTTCATTCCCAGCTCACTCCGTTCCCACCTGACTCTGTCGCCAGCTCACCAGTTCTGTCTTGCATTGGCCTCTCCCGCTGAGTTCCAAAATTGTGCAGAGTTATTTTTTTTTGGAGCTGCCATTGGGCTGGAGGAGGAAGAGGAGGAAGGGAGGAAGGGAGGAAGGGAGGAGCTGCTGGGAGAACTCCTCATAGCCGCCATTGCTCACTTTACAGCAGCGACTGAGAGCTGTATTTCCCCTTTAAGAGGTGCGGGCTGCCTTTAATCTGTGTCACTGATGCCTGATTTGAGCTGCTGGCCATAATCAAACCTGGGCACGAGCACCAATTTGGCCCAAGCCCCTTGCCGATGTCACTGGGCGCACGTATTGGCCGCGATGCCCCATTTCAGGCGCACATGGTATTTCTCCCCCCCCCCCCCCTCCTTCGGGAGCGGCAGGAGAAACCGTTTCATCGCCTGTAGCCCAGCGCCCCTGGAATCGGGCAGGGCTGTCTCAGTCACTGTGCCATGCTACCAGTATATGGCAGGGCAGTATTAGGTTTACAACCAGAGGTGGGGCAAACCCCCAGTCGGGAGTGACCAGACTAGGAGATGAATCAAAGGAGGGTCTCCCAACTCAACAAGTGTCCACCCAAACCCCATAAAGAATTGAGCGGCTCAGCGGGCTCAAGTCCCCATCCCAGAGACTTGAGCACAAAAGTGCATTGGGAATGTGTCGGCCTGGATTATGGGGCTCAAGTCTCTGAACCCAGGGCCTTCTGACTCGAGGCGAGAGTGGGCTACCCACTGAGCCAAGGCTGGGATTCTCAGGCACAGACCCCCCCGCCCCCCTCCCTCCCGCCATCCCATCGGTCCAGGGCACACGGCATTCTTGGGAATGGTCCCAGGGTACCATACTAATTGGGACAGGGGCCCGCGACAAGGATCAGTCACCGAGGCGACCAACTATCCCACACAATACAACGGTTGCCCTGGAAACATGCTGTGTGGAATGTCGCCGGGCAGGATTGAATGATGTAGGTTGCTAGGTTAGAGTGATATCCAACAGTTAAGGCCAGATTACTTGCACAGAGTTTTACCTTGTTCCGTTTTGCCTGTGGAGATTTAATAAGTTGGCTGAGTTCCCTGACACTGCAGATTGTCCATGGCAGTTTGGAAGGAATGGGCTATGGGGGAGGTTTAAATGAAACAATTTAGTCAAGTGAGTTTACATTGTCCTGTAGTGGATAGGTGCTGCCTGTCTCTCCGATTCCCCCCGACAGTCAGCTCCTGCTTTCAATCGTCCCACTTCTGCCCTTCCCAGAGAGAGAAACAAGTCTAAAGATTGAATTGTTCTTTCCACTCGCTGTACAGGAGCTGTGATAGGCTTGCTTCCAAATAACATTTTATATTATGGCAGGCAGTTTTACGAGTCTCAGATATATTTATATCGCGCCTTTCACAACCTCAGGGCGTCCCAAAGCGCTTTACAGCCAATAAAGTACTTTTTGAAGTGTAGTCACTGTTGTAATGTAGGAAACGCAGCAACCAATTTGCGCACAGCAAGATCCCACAAACAGCGATGTAATAATGACCAGATAATCTGTTTTTAGTGATGTTGGTTGAGGGATAAATATTGGCCCCAGGACACCGGGGAGAACTCCCCTGCTCTTCTTTGAACTAGTGGCCGTGGGAACTTTTTACGTCCGCCTGAGGGGGCAGACGGGGCCTCGGTTTAACGTCTCATCCGGAAGACGGCACCTCCTACAATGCAGCACTCCCTCGGTACTGACACCGGGAGTGTCGGCCTGGATTACGTGCTCTAGCCTCTGGCGTGTGGCTTGAACCCACAAACATCTGACTCAGAGGCGAGAGTGACTCCCCACTGAACCACAACTGAACACCAAACAAATAAAAAAATAACGGACACTGGAACTTTCAGTGAAAACTGTAAACATTTATTAATTTTTTTTTTTAACTGTTTTATTTTTCCACACGGTACAAGATCAAAATTTCTAATACAATTTTCGAACCATCACCTAAGAAAGCACAGGACACGTGAATATACGGTATAATATAAATACATATCTTTTATATTTTTTCTTTTCCTTCTAAAAAAAACTGCAAACTGCTAAAAGACAGAACGCCTAGTGTCGCTCCAAGACAGCACAAATGGTGAGGGTCAGAAAGGAACGGACAGGAAACCAGTCCTCGTCAACTGCTTATCTACGGTGGGGAAAGCTGGACAACGTTAACCTCCGTTTCCCCCCCCCTCAATCACCCTCTCAAACCCGCTCACCTGAAATCCTTCCGTCACTTTCGTTGTGGGAGACACTCTCTCTGTTACAGAAGGATGATTTTCAAAAGCCTGGGGTGAGGAGGGGTGAGGAGGGGAGGGGAACCTGTGTCCCCAAAGTGTCATTTCACACCCTGGCATCTAGTGTAGGCCAAAGGCTGGAACATCGGGGCGCGGGAGGGAAAAGGGGGAAGTTCCTGTCGACTAAATTAAATGAATCTACAGAAAGACAGGAGGGAGGATTACCGGCTCGCACAAGTTGAATTGAGAGACACGTTCCATCCCAATGATTTTTTTTTAAAAATGCGCCTTCTTTTTTTTTTAAAGCTTAATTCACTATTAAAAGTGTAGTTTGGTATCTACGATCGTGACGTGTAGCTTTGACAAACAAAAAAGATAATGATGTTAAAATGTGATTGTGACGTTGTGAGTGGTCGATATTTACAGAGGGAGGAAAATGACAACAGGCTCTGGGGCATTTTTTTTTGGGGTGGGTCAGGGTGACATCACCGACTTCTGCCAGGGTTTTCGGGACAATGAGTGCAAATATGAAATACTGCAGCACCTTAACTGTGATAAGGGTTTTCGTTAATACACTAGTACGTCATTTTAATCATTAATCAAAGCAGCCAATTCTTTTATAACACTGTATGGCTCAGTGTAGCGCCAGACAGAGCCTGATTTCCCCCCTTGGGGTTGATGCCAGTGCAGTTTGCGTGGCACAGAGTTGGGCTAACAGCCCCCTCTCTCTCTCTCTTTCTCTCTCTCTCTTTCTCTGTGTGTTGGGCTGGATGGTATCTGTCCATGGGTGAAGGACAGTCTCGGTCAGCCCTCCCTGGTCGAACAGCTCTCCAACCCTTGACGCCGGGCGAGCGCCCCCCCCCACAACCTTGGGCAAAGTACTGGAGGGCGCTTGGCACGGGCGGAGCTGGATCCTGAGCATCAAAATCAGCAGCCCCCCTCTCACCCCGCACCGCGACAAAAAACACAAATGGGGAATAATCGGGGATAGGTGGACAGCAGAATCGGCAGCTGCCAGTCTGCTACACATAGACCCTTGAAACTACCAGCTCCCCATGCCCCGACTCCAGACCTCGCAGAGCTGGCACAGGGAAAAATAAAATCCCAAACAGAAACTTCCAGACGTCTGTCCCACTGAAAGATTGGAGGTGGGGGTGGGGGCAAGTTTTACCAGGAATCAGCACGAGCATGTTCGCCTGGAGCTATGTGTGTGGTGTGGCCCATCGCGGGAGTTTGGTTTCTCAATGCATATTTAACCCTCTGAAAGTAACGTATTTTTACAATTGATCAAACTAAAAAAAAAATATATATATATATATATGTGTATAAAAAGGTTAAAAGCAGTTTAACACTCAATCCTTCTCTGTAACATGTTCTCTAAACTGGATCGAGCTTCTCAAAGCGGAATTCGCAGAGAGCTTAACGACGCTCCTTTAAAAGACTGGAGTTTGAGTTGAGTGGAGGTCGGGTGGACTAGTCGGCCTGCTGTAGGACTGGGCTGTGGGGGGGGGTGGGTGGGGGAGGGAGGTCTGTGCCGAGCGAGCTGGAGGGGGGGCGGCAGTAGTCTCAGCACCCTCAGGGAGGGGAGTCGCAGATCCAGAGGGATTGCCGCTGGCTGTCGATACCCATCGGGATCGGAATGGCGCTCCCCCACCCTGCCGTCGATGCCCATCGAGATCAGAATGGCGCTCCCCCACCCTGCCGTCGATGCCCATCGAGATCAGAATGGCGCTCCCCCCACCCTTCCAGGCTCACTAGGGTCGCCAATTTCCTGGAGGTTTCATCACATGACCTCCCACCTCGAACTCCCCACTTGGTTAAACAGCCTGTTCTCCCCCCCGACCAACTCTTGATATTTTTATAACTAATAAACAAAAGTTTTCAATAGTAACTTTCAAAAGGGAATTGTATAAATATTTGAAGGGAAGAAATTTACAGGGCTGTGGGGAAAGGGCAGGGGGTGAGTGGGACTAATTGGATCGCTCTTTCAAAGAGCCGGCACAGGCACGATGGGCCGAATGGCCTCCTTCTGTGCTGTAACATTCTATGATTCTATATGAAGAAACATGCCAATTTTTTTTAACGGCCCCTCGCCCCCTATGATTTTTCTCCCCTGCGTTTTTTGCTCACAGCAGTGCCGAGAGATTAATTTTTAAAACCTGGAGCCTCTCGGAGACTATCTGGGAGCGGTTAGTAACCCCTAAGGCTCACTCATAAGGAACGGTCACTCGACCAAGGATATTGGAGAGGTGACTGCGTCCTGAACAAGGAGGTAAGTAAGTATGGGTGGGTGGGTGGGGGGGGGGGAGAGGGAGGGAGGGAACTGGGGAGGAAATTAGTCCAGAGAAAAATGAATCTAAGAGAGAGAGAGAAGCAGGTTTCTCCCTCTCAAAACCTTTCAGGGTCACCTGTGAAATGCATGTTGGGAATTGCCAAGCCCTATCTCCAAAACTGTTATCCATCAATCAGCTACAGACCTATTAATGTCACAATAACCTCTATAGAAGCCGACACATCTTATAAAGTACATTGTTTTTTTAAAAGCTACTTCCTGATCCTTCTGATAGTTATCTTTCTGTTTTTTTGCAACCTCACCCACTCACCGTTGTGGAATCTTATCTGTTTAATGATTCATCTGTCTGTTAGCCCATGTAAATATAACACCCTGAAGCTCTGACTCACTCACTCACAGACCTTCCAGTTCACACATCCACGTCCCACATTGTGCATTTTTTGCATCCTTGGTCCCAGGACATTTGCAGAACTTAAATTGTGGCTGATGTGAAATTTCCAGGCTGCGTGCACTGGGACTGGTGTCAAAACACCTAGCAGCACAACAGAAAGTTAGATTAAAGTCATTCGGAAAGAGTGCACCTCCACAGCTGCTGCAATCTGCAGACTAAAGCACGGTGCAGCCTAGCTGTTAGTCTTGCTCTGCTCCACTTTCCCCACTCTCCTGCCCCCGCCCATTGCCGACCCTGGCGTTATCCTGCACTTTGGCTTCTCATTAACCAAAGAGATAATATCCGTTCCGCCATGCGCGGAGAGAGCTTCTATAACGAGCGAGGTGAAATCCAGGTGTGTTCAGGCCTGTTGTGTGGGGGTAGGGGCGAGTGAGATATCAGATTATGGATTAAGAGCATCGCCTAGGAGATGCGTCACGTGACACTGAAAGTGAGCTGGGTCTCGGTGTGATATTTCATGGGGTTGCAGCTCAGGTATCGGTGACCTTCCCAGGCTGACTGGATAACTTATTCATGACACAGGTTCGGAAATGGGCATTAGTGTTTGGAGGGGAGCGGGAAAGAGGGAAGGAGTGGAATTCAACTTCAGTGGGGGTACAGAATGAGCAGAAGCAGATCTGTTATACCCCCAACCCAGGTAATCAAAACCTCATTAACAGGCTCCCCGGGCTGCTCTGGACGCAGGGTTTACCATCCATGATGGTTGAACCTAGGCCTGAGGATGGATGAATGTATTCGGGACATTCACTCGATCCCCTTCGGAGAATCTGGGGGTGTTTAGACGGAACTTTTCCTCGGGAGATTAAATGTTTTTTTTTAAAAAATCGTGCTCTGGGGATGTGGGGGGTCGCTGGTGGGGCATTTACCAACCCTCCTTACTCGCCCCTTGAGAAGGTGGTGGTGTTGGGCAATTTTTCTTGAGTCCTTAAGTAGATATTGTGCGAGAGTAGAACGGGTTGTGGAACGGGAGCAGCAGAACTGATTGGTGAGAATGTAAAACAGGCGATGTTGAGATTCCGATTTCCTTTCCATTGTTTTACACTCAAAACGTCAAAGTCATTCCCTCCCGTCTGGACTGCCATTGCGGGGGTCGGGGGGGGGGGGGGCGCGGGTGGGTGGATTGTTTGGTGATTTTAACCCAGGGTCCGGATGAAACCTTTCGCCCTGCAATGACCCAACTCCGTTCTGCACACAGACAATTTAAAACAGAAACAAAAACAACAAGATCGCCCAGACTCGTGAGGCTGTTCCTATAACGAACGCAGAGAGAGAGAGAGACATTGAGAGAGAGAGATTGAGAGTGTCGTCAAAAGACACTCTCCTGACTTACTTGTACATCCAGTGATACTGACTAGTAGCACTGTGTGCTGTGACAAATACAACGCATCTCAAAAAATAAAACAAACCAAAAATGGTCAACATATCAAGGGTATTACAGATCGAAAAATAGGCTTTGTACAAAAAAAAAACGACGGGTTAGAAAATCTTACTCGCACCCCTACGACATTGATGCTGAAATCATCAGTATTATTATATACACAATGATTGTAGTTAAAAAAAGCCACAGGTACAATGTAAAATTGTTTCTTTACCACACACACACACACACACACACACACACACAAAAAAACTTTAAACATTGTGCAACGTAATTTTTTTTTTAGCTTTTTGTAAATCTTATCAACTGCAAGTCATTCACAAAACAGCCCCTGCTGCTAAACGCCCCCACCCCCTCCTCGCCCCCCCCGTCCTCATCTCAGGAATGGGTCAACACTAAGAATGGTGGCTTGGTCCAGTGAATTGTGGGATCCAGCTTCTTCCCCTTGACCGCTCGGAGGGAGGGAGTGGACACCCACAATGCAACAGTGTTTTGAACTAAATTACTGTTCCTCGAATATTTCACCCCCAAAACCAAAAAAAATTAGGATGGTTTGTGGGGGCGGGGGGAGCAGGGCTGGGAGAGGGATGGGGAAGAGATCGGAATTCCCAATTTTTATTTTTGGTTTCGCTTTGCTGCTTCTGCTCCCGCCTTATCACATCGTCGAGGCAAATCATCTGGGTCACAGACCCCGCTACGGGCTCTTGACGATCTGTATGGCGTAATTTGTTTTTAACTTGAGGTGGGGGTTGGTGGGAGGGTGGGAAAGTGGGGGGTTTGGGGGAAGAGGGGGAGTTGAGCAAAAAAAAAAATAAACCCAGAAGGATGACTTTAAGTTTGGAAGAGACCCAGTCCTCCCACAAGGATTAGGAAGCAAGATCTTGCCTTCAGATTGGAGTGAAGAGTGTTTGAACGCTTGCTAATGATTGCTTCAACAAGATACTCAGCTTTAGTTGCTTCCACTGTTTTATTTACTGTGACCACTGAGGGATTAGCCATTGAGTCCAGATCTGGGTCTAGAGTGAGCACTGCTTTTGTGAATGGGGCTTTCTGGTCCTAGAAAGGCTAGAGTTTATGTCAAAAAAAAAAGAAAAGCACAATTTAGTCTCTCATAGAGAGCTTACATCGCAGTCTCTATTATTATCTGAGTGGGTTTCCCTACATCGTTTCCCACAGTCCCATTGGGACTGAGTGGAACTGTGGCCTCAGCATCCAAAGCTAGGTCCCTTGGTTTCCTTCCTTCTCCCTTGGGTGCAGTGAGCGTCTTTATCCGCTGGGGGGGTGAAGAGAGAAGGGAGAGGATTAGAACTGATAAGAACGAACGATAGCCCTGTCCACACAAAACAGTCAAATTCACAGCACGTAGGAAGAGAAGGAGGCCATTCAGCCCCTCGAATCGGTTCCGCCATTCAATTAGACCATGGCTGATCTGTGTCTTAACGCCATCTTACCAGCCTTGGTTCCGTGACCCTTCATACCCTTGGCTAACAAAAATCGATCTTGAAATCAGTCTTGAAATTTTCAATTGACCCCCAGCCTCAACAGCATTTTGGGAGAGAGAGTTCCAGATTTCCACTCCCCTTTGTGTGAGGAAGTGCTTCCTGACATCACTCCTGAACGGCCTGGCTCTAATTTTAAGGTTCTGCCCCCTTGTTCTGGACTCCCCCCACCAGAGGAAATAGTTTCTCTCTATCTACCCTATCAAATCCTTTAATCATCTTAAACACCTCAATTAGATCACCCCTTAATCTTCTATACTCGAGGGAATACAAGCCCAGTCTGTGCAACCTGGCCTCATAATTTAACCCTTTAAGCCCCGGTATCATTCTGGTGAATCTGCGCTGCACCCCCTCCAAGGCCAATATATCCTTCCTGAGATGCGGTGCCCAGAACTGGACGCAGTCTCTCCAGATGGGGTCTGACCACAGCTTCATACAGCTGTAGCATAACTTCCTCCCCCTTTGTATTCCAGCTCGCTTGAGATAATGGCCAACATTCCATTAGCCTTTTAAATTATATTTTTGTACCTGATTTTGGTCCTTGGACCCCTAAATCTCTCTGCTCCTCCATAGTTCTGAGCTTCTCACCATTCAGAAAATATTCTGATTTATCTTTCTTAGGTCCAAAATGAATGACCTCACACTTCCCCACATTGATCTCCATCTGCCATATCTCAGCATAGATCTGGCCTAGATATTGGGCGGTTCCTCTTTTCCCAGAGAGCAGTGAGCCTCTGGAATGTGTTACCGGCTGGTGTGGTGGGTGCCGACTCTCTGCCTTCAAGAGGGAGCTGGATTGGTTCCTGACTGGGGCAGAGATCGCATCATAGAGAAGGTAAGTGTCTTTATAGATAACACTCGGTCCGTGTGATCTCCTGGACTGGTTTCCATCCCAAGAGAGGGGGACGGAGAGGAATTTTCCATAGTTTAACTTTTCCCTTATTGGCCCTGGTTTTTTTTGTGCCTCTCCCAGGAGATTACATGGCTGTGGGGGATGGAGGGAGGGTGGCAGTAGGACGTGTTTAGTCGTGATAGAGGCATTCAATTTCATGAAAGGTTTTGATAGAGTAAATAAGGAGAAACTGTTTCCAGTGGCAGGAGGGCCGGTAACCAGACGACACAGATTTAAGATAATTGGCAAAAGAAGCAGGGGGGAGATGAGAATTTTTTTTACGCAGCGAGTTGTTATGATCTGGAATGCGCTGCCTGAAAGGACGATGGAAGCAGATTCAATAATAACTTTCAAAAGGGAATTGGATAAATACTTGAAGGGGAGAAAATTGCAGAGCTATGGGGAAAGGATGGGACTAATTGGACAGCTCTTTCAAAGAGCTGACATAGGCATGATGGGCCAAATGGGGTCCTTGTGTGTTGTACGGTTCTATGATGCTCTGGCCATCATGGTGTGGGGCAGCCTGTCAACTTCCTATGTTTGTATCTTTAGAAGGATATGCTGATAGGGTGGAATAAGTAGGGTGGGGAAGAGGCTCACATGGAGCATAAACACCGGCTTGGACCTGATGGGCCGAATGGCTGTTTCTGTGCTGTACATTCGTACATTCTATGTAACTCTACGTATCTCTGACAGCCTGACATGTGCTCCCACAGGGCACTGTTCTATGCCCAGGTGTGAATCTAAACATCACTTGAGCCCCTCAAAGGCTTACCTCAATTATTGGCCCATCCGAATGAATAATCTTGACAACAACCACCAGCGGGATGCATATCATGGAGGCCAGAGCCAAGACCCAGCCCACACCTTGTGCCCAGTCAGGGTACCTGTAGTACTTGTTGTATGTCAGTGGCGTATACTTGGCAAGGGAGAAGATGAAACATGCCTGCAAGGGGAAAGAGAAAGAAGAATCTCGTTATAAACAAGTCTGGTGCTACCACGGCAACTATCGCTAGGCAACGGACCAAAGTCAGCCACATAGGGCCAAACCCTCGGAGATGGGAGTCAGAGAACTTGGGTTCGGAAGTGCACATTCATGGGATGGAGGCCAGTACACCGTGGGACCCTTAAATCGAGGGGTAAGGTGGTGTAGCGGTTATTTATTGGATTATTAATCAACACAGAAGACAGAGATTTAAGATCATCGGCAAAAGAACGATGGGGGGGGGGGAGGAGAGATGAGCAACAATTTTTCTTTCACGCAACGAGTTGTTATGATCTGGAATGTGCTGCCTGAAAGGACGATGGAAGCAGATTCAATAATAACTTTCAAAAGGGAATTGGATAAGTACTTGAAGGGGAAAAATTTGCAGGACTTTGGGGAAAGGGCAGGGGGGAGTGGGACTAATCGGATAGCACTCTCAAAGAGCCGGCACAGGCACGATGGGCTGAATGGCCTCCTTCTGTGCTGTAAGATTCTATGAGAACGTGAGTTCAAATCCCACAGTGGCAGTTTGAGAGCTTAAATTCAGTTAAAAGTAAAATCAGCAAATAAAAATCTGGGACCGTGAAGCTGTCGGATTGTCACAAAACCCCAACTGGTTCATTGATGTCCCTCCAGGGAAGGAAACCTGCCGTCCTTACCCGGTCTGGGCCGATATGTGACTCCAGTCCCCTCACCAATGAGACTGACTTTTAACTTTCCTGGCAAGTCACTCAGTTGTATTGAGGATTGGGTAATGAATGCCAGCCATGCCCACATCCCGAGAATGAGTAACAGAACAGATGTTCGTTTGTTCACTATTTTAACAGAGGTGGGAACCCACAGCTCCAAAAGTAGAAAAGAAAATTGCACAGGAACTGTAATCTTCATATTGTGTAATTACGGCCTAAAGAATATAATACAAGCCCACCAGCACTGAATCAGCACAAGAGGGCCTCAGCCAAAAGAATACCCCTTCAATTTTTGAGACCATTAAGATGAGAAATGTTAGTATTAACACTCCCAGGGCAGGTACAGCACGGGTTAGATACAGAGTAAAGCTCCCTCTACACTGTCCCATCAAACACTCCCAGGGCAGGTACAGCACGGGTTAGATACAGAGTAAAGCTCCCTCTACACTGTCCCATCAAACACTCCCAGGGCAGGTACAGCACGGGTTAGATACAGAGTAAAGCTCCCTCTACACTGTCCCATCAAACACTCCCAGGGCAGGTACAGGGTTAGATACAGAGTAAAGCTCCCTCTACACTGTCCCATCAAACACTCCCAGGGCAGGTACAGCACGGGTTAGATACAGAGTAAAGCTCCCTCTACACTGTCCCATCAAACACTCCCAGGGCAGGTACAGGGTTAGATACAGAGTAAAGCTCCCTCTACACTGTCCCATCAAACACTCCCAGGAAAGGTACAGGGTTAGATACAGAGTAAAGCTCCCTCTACACTGTCCCATCAAACACTCCCAGGGCAGGTACAGCACGGGTTAGATACAGAGTAAAGCTCCCTCTACACTGTCCCATCAAACACTCCCAGGAAAGGTACAGGGTTAGATACAGAGTAAAGTTCCCTCTACACTGTCCCATCAAACACTCCCAGGGTCAGGTACAGGGTTAGATACAGAGTAAAGCTCCCTCTACACTGTCCAATCAAACACTCCCAGGGCAGGTACAGGGTGAGATACAGAGTAAAGTTCCCACTACACTGTCCCATCAAACACTCCCAGGGCAGGTACAGGGTGAGATACAGAGTAAAGTTCCCTCTACACTGTCCCATCAAACACTCCCAGGGCAGGTACAGGGTGAGATACAGAGTAAAGTTCCCTCTACACTGTCCCATCAAACACTCCCAGGGCAGGTACAGAGTTAGATACAGAGTAAAGTTCCCTCTACACTGTCCCATCAAACACTCCCAGGGCAGGTACAGCACGGGTTAGATACAGAGTAAAGCTCCCTCTACACTGTCCCATCAAACACTCCCAGGGTCAGGTACAGGGTTAGATACAGAGTAAAGCTCCCTCTACACTGTCCCATCAAACACTCCCAGGAAAGGTACAGGGTTAGATACAGAGTAAAGCTCCCTCTACACTGTCCCATCAAACACTCCCAGGGCAGGTACAGCACGGGTTAGATACAGAGTAAAGCTCCCTCTACACTGTCCCATCAAACACTCCCAGGAAAGGTACAGGGTTAGATACAGAGTAAAGTTCCCTCTACACTGTCCCATCAAACACTCCCAGGGTCAGGTACAGGGTTAGATACAGAGTAAAGCTCCCTCTACACTGTCCAATCAAACACTCCCAGGGCAGGTACAGGGTGAGATACAGAGTAAAGTTCCCTCTACACTGTCCCATCAAACACTCCCAGGGCAGGTACAGGGTGAGATACAGAGTAAAGTTCCCTCTACACTGTCCCATCAAACACTCCCAGGGCAGGTACAGAGTTAGATACAGAGTAAAGTTCCCTCTACACTGTCCCATCAAACACTCCCAGGGCAGGTACAGCACGGGTTAGATACAGAGTAAAGCTCCCTCTACACTGTCCCATCAAACACTCCCAGGGTCAGGTACAGGGTTAGATACAGAGTAAAGCTCCCTCTACACTGTCCCATCAAACACTCCCAGGGTCAGGTACAGGGTTAGATACAGAGTAAAGCTCCCTCTACACTGTCCCATCAAACACTCCCAGGGTCAGGTACAGGGTTAGATACAGAGTAAAGCTCCCTCTACACTGTCCCATCAAACACTCCCAGGGCAGGTACAGGGTGAGATACAGAGTAAAGTTCACATTACTTCACTCCTGTGCCTTAGCTCAAGCTGAGGGAAGTGTCCCAGCTGCCTCGTTGGGAGCTGTTGCCAGTGATGAGGCCTCTCTGGGTAAAAAGGCCTCTTTCGTGCCAAATTGTGAGTCATTTTGTGCTGTGGGCCAAGGCTTACTCATAACTGGATCAAGACTCATACCTTGTGGGACCCTCACGGCCAACAGCGAGAGCTGACTCCCACTCCGTCCCATCAGCCTGGCCTGGATTCACACCCAGAGCCAAGAGTTGAATGGACATTGTGTTTGACTCACACAGTGATCATGGGAACACTGATTGAGGGGAAGGAAGGGGAGGGCAGGGGAGGGGAGGGGAGCGGAGGGCAGGGGAGGGGAGGGGAGGGGAGGGGAGAGGAGGGAAGGGGAGGGGAGTGGAGGGGAACGGAGGGGAGAGGAGGGCAGGGGAGGGGAGGGGAGGGGCGGGGAGGTTCTTCACTCTTACACAACTCATTCTGAGCTGTACAAAGAGCCAGGGCAACATCCATCTTTTCCAGCTGTTCGACCAGTGGGAATATCACAGCGCTCAGCCCACAACCGCACCCATGCACGGACGGTGATAACGAGCAGGAGTCATGGCTCATTTCTCCTCCCCCACCTTCTCTTTAGCTCGGGGGTTAAAGCTAATTGTATCATACCCCTCTTCCTCCTCTGCCATCCCAATCACCCACACACCCACTCACCTACTGTCGCACCAGCCTCCTGCAGAAAAGATTTACTAGGATGCTACCGGGACTTGATGGTTTGACTTATAGGGAGAGGTTGGATAGACTGAGACATTTTTCCCTGGAGAGTAGGAGGTTTAGGGGTGATCTTATAGAAGTCTATAAAATAATGAGGGGCATAGATAAGGTAGATAGTCAAAATCTTTTCCCAAAGGTAGGGGAGTCTATAACGAGGGGGCATAGATTTAAGGTGAGAGGGGAGAGATACAAAAGGGTCCAGAGGGGCAATTTTTTCACTCAAAGGGTGGTGAGTGTCTGGAACGAGCTGCCAGAGGCAGTAGTAGAGGCGGGTACAATTTTGTCTTTTAAAAAGCATTTGGACAGTTACATGGGTAAGATGGGTATAGAGGGATATGGGCCAAGTGCAGGCAATTGGGACTAGCTTAGTGGTATAAACTGGGCGACATGGACATGTTGGGCCGAAGGGCCTGTTTCCATGTTGTAAACTTCTATGATTCTATAATCAGCTGACCGGTCACGGACCAACAACCAACCTTCCTCGGTGGTGGCAGCTGTGGCCCAGCGGGCAACACTCTGAGTCAGAAGGTCGTGGGTTCGAGTCCCACTCCAGAGACTTGAGCCCATAATCCAGGCTGACACTCCCAGTGCCAGTACTGAGGGAGCGCTGCACTGTCGGAGGGTCAGTACTGAGGGAGCGCTGCACTGTCGGAGGGTCAGTACTGAGGGAGTGCTGCACTGTCAGAGGGTCAGTACTGAGGGAGCGCCGCACTGTCGGAGGGTCAGTACTGAGGGAGTGCTGCACTGTCGGAGGGTCAGTACTGAGGGAGCGCTGCACTGTCGGAGGGTCAGTACTGAGGGAGCGCTGCACTGTCGGAGGGTCAGTACTGAGGGAGTGCTGCACTGTCAGAGGGTCAGTACTGAGGGAGCGCCGCACTGTCGGAGGGTCAGTACTGAGGGAGTGCTGCACTGTCAGAGGGTCAGTACTGAGGGAGCGCTGCACTGTCGGAGGGTCAGTACTGAGGGAGCGCTGCACTGTCGGAGGCGCTGTCTTTCAGATGAGACGTTAAACCGAGGCCCCGTCTGCCCCTCTCAGGTGGATTATCTGGTCGTTATTACGTTGCTGTTTGTGGGATCTTGCTGTGTGCAAACTGGGCAGCTACATCACAGTGACTACGTTTCAAGAAGTACTTCTTTGGCTGTAAAGTGCTTTGGGACGTCCTGAGGTTGTGAAAGGCACTATATAAATGTAAAAGTTATATCTTTCTTCCTGGCGCACTGCGGTGATGTGAGTGAGGGGTGGCTCATCGACCAGCCGAGACAGACGATTTCCCCGATTCCACTGGCGGCCTCAGGCAGCGAGCTCACAGACTCACCATGCACAGCAGCGGAGTGATGACCATCCAGCTCCACTTCATCCAAGGCCCTGGTCTGTAGCCAATCATGTCTTCGATTGCATCGTAGAAATTATCGGCACCTGTTGGGGTTCGGAGACACATTGAGTTAGTAATTTCCAAGACATGGGACCCGTTACAAGCACTGAACGCACCTCCCACTGTCGGGGCATCGTCTGCTGCTGTCTGCTCTGAAACCGGGCACTGGAAGGTCCATCAATGAATCACCACAAAACCTTTGACCCAGCGCGGGTTAGACTGTCGGCAAAGTTCGAACCAGTACACACCTGATATGAAATCACTCAGACCTTTTATTCCCTCCAATTTGCCCCTCCCCACAAAGGCTGCGGACTATTGCCTGGGGCACAATCCCACTCGGGACCTCACCCGAATTCCTGCTCTTGGTGTGTGAGAGAGTGTGAGTGTGTGAGAGACTAGACACCAATGGCAGCCCGGCTGGTTTAACTCCTCGCTGGTCCATGACGGCATGGAGAGCAGTCTCAGGGCTCCAAAGCCTGCCCCTGAGATCAGTGAACAGATAGAACCTGGGATTTTCCCGGTCGATATGGCTCAGTTACCCACTGCATCGGGCAGAGCAGTTACCCACCAAGCCATTTGGGCAGCAGACACGACGATGGTCATTGTTCAAGTTCAGCACCAAAAGAGCTGGTCAATTAATAGATTAACGGGGCTTTTAACCCCAGAATACAGGATCTCTGATTTCACGCTAAATAGGGGCGGTCCCAAGATCCATGACACTCCCCGTGCGTGCCCCTAGGGAACGCCGGTTTATAGAATCCGTAAAATGGGTTGGAGGAACAAAGGGATCTGGAGGTACAGATACACAAATCACTAAAAGTAGCGACGCAGGTTAATAAGACCATAAAAAAAGCAAACCAAGACCTGGGGTTCACTTCTACAGGGATAGAATTGAAAAGCAGAGAAGTTTTGTTAAACTTGTAGAGAACCTTGGTTAGACCACACTTGGAGGACTGTGAATAGTTTTGGTTGTTAATTGCATGAATTGTATCAATTAGTGTTAATTGTGTTCAGGTGGTGGGTATCAATTGGGGGCTCTCTTGTTCTCCTTTTTATAGGCGAGCTTATCGAGGGTGTGGGGGATGTGTGTGAGGGAAATCTCTGTGAATAAAGGGTTGGAAACAACTAAAGACCAGGCTCCCATATTCTATTCTTCACCATCTGGTTATCCAATTATAACACTGGTCGACATATTACAAAAATGATATAGAGGCAGTGGAGAAGGTGCAAGAGAGATTCACAAGGATGACAACTGAGAGGTTATAACTATCAGGAAAGATTGAACAGGCTGGGGCTCTTTTCTCTAGGCTAAGGGGTGACCTGATGGAGGTCTTTAAGATTATGAAAGGGTTTGATAGGGTGGACGTAGAGAAGATGTTTCCACTTGCGGGGGAGACCAGAACTAGGGGCCATAAATATAAGATAGTCACTAATAAATCCAATCGGGAATTCAGGAGAAACTTCTTTACCCAGAGAGTGGTGAGAATGTGGAACTCACTCCCACAAGGAGTAGTTGAGGTGAATAGTGTAGATACATTTAAGGGGAAGCTGGATAAACACATGAGGGAGAAAGGAATAGAAGGATATGCTGATAGGGTGAGATGAAGAGGGGAGGGAGGAGGCTCGTGTGGAGCATAAACACCAGCATGGACCAGTTGGGCCGAATGGCCTGTTTCTGTGCTGTACACTTGATGTAATCATCCCTTATTGACCAGTTTCTGAACGACAGTAACAATTGTGTCCTGAGCTCAATGAACAATAGTTTCACTGAAATCGCTCTTGAAAAAATAATTAAATCCTCCGTTAAAATATTTCCAGGTTGTGTAGCATTGCCGCCCTGTATTAGTCTATAATTGGGAGCGTGAAACGCAGATAGAATATCGTAAGGACCAAAAATGGGAGGCAGGGACAGCTGCAGGCCCGAGGTCCAAAAACAATCCTAACCTGCTCAGCAAAAAACGCAGCTTGTCTTGTGTCACGGAATTTACTGCCCGGAGAAGAGTGATGTAAAATTAGAAGCAGAATGAGCTGATTCAAACTCTGAGTGTTGTCGCAGGAATGGTGGTTTCTGCACAAAGGCCCCTCTTTCCATTTATAAAGACGGCCGTGGGTTAAAAGTAGTCCCGGCTGTTGTGCGATCGCAGTGCAGGGACCGCTGAGGAAGCTGGCAGACGATTGTGTCTCGGGGAGGGTGGGGTGGGAGATAGGGAGGGATGGTGGGTAGGGTGGGAGGGAGGGAGAGTGGTTAGGATGGGAGGCTGGGTAGGGTGGGAGGGAGGGTGGGTTGGGTGGGGTAGGGAGGGAGGTGGGTAGGGTGGAGCGGGATGGAGGGAGGGTAGGGTGGGGCCATGACCGAAATATACAGCTGGGCCCCCCTGCCTCCCGAGAGGCTCACTGGCCACAGATCTCCCCCCCCCACCACCTTGATTCTGACGTCAGTGCCGATCTGTGATTAGCAGCGGAGGGGAGCTAGAATTCGGGCCCCCTTTCATCGCCAAACAACCAGAACCAACGACCAACCCAGGGAGAGGAGACACATCAGGGCAGGACCTTGGGTGACAGTAACTTCGGCTGTGTGAAGTTTTACATAGAATTACATCGAATGTACAGCACAGAAACAGGCCATTCGGCCCAACGGGTCTATACCGGTGTTTATGCTCCACACGAGCCTCCTCCCTCCCTACTTCATCTCACCCTATCAGCATATCCTTCTATTCCTTTCTCCCTCATGTGTTTATCCAGCTTCCCCTTAAATCCATCTACACTATTCACCTCAACTACTCCTTGTGGGAGTGAGTTCCACATTCTCACCACTCTCTGGGTAAAGAAGTTTCTCCTGAATTCCCTACTGGATTTATTAGTGATGATCTTATTTTTATGGCCCCTAGTTTTGGTCTCCCCCACAAGTGGAAACATCTTCTCTCCGTCTACCCTATCAAACCCTTTCAGAATTTTAAAGACTTCTATCAGGTCACCCCTCAGTCTTCTCTTTTCTAGAGAAAAGAGCCCCAGCCTGTTTATCCTTTCCTGATAGTTTTAACCTCTCAGTTCTGGTATCATCCTAGTAAATCTGTGCCCACTTCAACTGTCAGAAACATCCTGCAGAACAATTCTAGTATCCGTCCTCCAACTTGGGTTGTGTTCAGAGAGAGCATTTGAGCTGCAAAGCACTGGGGTTTAGAGCATAGATCTGTCACTGCATCACACTGGGCTACAGTACTGGTGCGTACAGGCCTGTCACTGTATATAACACTGTCAGTGGAGATATGAACAGCAATGTGGTAATTGTCAGTTATGTGAACTTTGCCCATTCAGGCCATGAGATGTAAAGAGTCAACGTTACACTTACCGTACACCCAAGCTATTGCAATACATTCAAAGAATGCCACCCAGAGAAGGCACATGCCGCTGGCTGCATAGTAGTCAAACAGCTGGAACACATACAACCCACCCTGTAAAGAAACAGAGCACAGAATGTCAACAAAGAGAACCAGTCCTCCATCTCCGACCTCCCTCTCTTCTCTGACACAAGCTCTCTCCACGTTACTTTAGTGCCAGCTGTGGTGCAGTGGATCACACTCTCTTCAGTAGGTCGTGGGTTCAGAGTCCCACTCCAGTCACTTGAGCACAGAATCCAGGCCGACACTCCCAGTGCAGTACTGAGGGAGTGCAGCACTGTCGGAGGTACAGTCTTTTGGAAGAGACGTTAAACCGAGGCCCTGACTGCCCTCTCAGGTGGATGTACAAGATCCTACGGCCACTATTTCGAAGAACAGCGGCGGAGTTCTCTCTGGTGTCCTCACCAATATTTATCGCTCATCCAATATCACTAAAAAACAGATTATCCGGTCCCTTAAAATTAGAGCCGGGCCGTTCAGGGGTGATGTCAGGAAGCACTTCCTCACACAAAGGGTGGTGGGAATCTGGAACTCTCTCCCCCCAAAAAGCTGTTGAGACTGGGGGTCAAATGAAAAATTTCAAAGCTGAGATTGATCGATTTTTGTTGGGTAAGGGTGTTAAGGAATACGGAACCAAGACGGGTAGCTGGAGTTAAGATACAGGTCAGGCATGATCCAATTGAAATGGTGGAACAGGCTTGAGGGGCTGAATGGCCTCCTCCTGTTCCTAATGTTTCATATTTCATTGCCTTTTGTGGGATCTTGCTGTGCGCAAATTGGCTGCGGCGTTTCCCTACATTAAAACAATGACTGCACTTCAAAAAGTACTTAATTGGCTGTAAGGCGCTTTGGGACATCCTGAGGTGGTGAAAGGTGCTGTATAAATAAATGCGAGTCCTTTATTTCTTTCCTTCTTTCTAAGGCAGGGACCCCCTTGTTGCTCATTTTTGAAATGTTCCCACCAGTCGGGCGTGTCGGAGCTGTTAGCGGTCATGTCTTTCCACAGTTCCAGTAGCTTCTCTGGAACGGTTTAATGACCTCTGGCAGCAGACAGCAACTGGAAGAGAGCTCAAATAAAGAAAAAAAAAACTTTTCCAGATATTCCGTCTGTTTAGACAGCCTCGCCTCACAGATGCTTCCTCTTGTCGCTGTTCCACAGCCAGGGGGTCAGGCCCCTTTGGTTTACTGTCGCTGTAACCACGGGCAACAGTACATCTCCGGGGGTGGGGGGGGGTTGCCAACTCTCCAGGAATGCCCTGGAGTCTCCAGGAATTAAAGATTAAATCTCCAGGATACTGCTGGGAGTAAAAAAAACCCCCGAGAGAGAAAAAAAAATCACAGGGGCAATAAAAAAAATGGTGTTTTTTTAAAAAATTAATTTTCTTTGTAGACTTTTGTTTATTAGTTATAAAAATATTGGACATGGGGAGAAAAGGCTGTTTGACTGACAGTCAAGCATCATCCAATCAGGGAACGAAGAGTCAGTTCGCTTTCCCACTGGGTTAGGAAGGCGGGGCTTCACGAGGATGGACGTGTCGGGCGACCAATAGGGGCGACCCCGAAAACCGGTCCAAATCCCGGTTACTTTCATCGGCTGCCAGTGTACCTCGAGAGTTATACCAGCTCCCTCAGCAGGAGCCCAACAGGATTGGAAAGTAGAGATCTTTTCTTTTCCTTGAAATTACTTTTATTTTTCTTCCACTTCATCCAACCTGTGCTGATCTCAGTATAATTGGCCTCAGTGCCCCTGGCACAGCGAGGTGGGGGGGGGGGGGAAGCACCCAGGGTTCCCACCCCCTGATCGCAGGTGAGTGGAGGTCAGGCTCGGCCATCTTAATCATGCCCCCCCGCCCCCCCCACTCCATGGTCTGCCAGTAACTGTCAAGGCTCTTGCATTAAGAGTGGGCACTGGAGGGCGATGGGTCCATGCCCCAGCGAGGCAGGCAGGGGGGAAGAAAATAAAAAAAGCAAAGAACAGAATGAGACAGCACAGAAGGAGGCCATTCGGCCCATCGTGCCTGTGCCAGCTCTTTGAAAGAGCTATCCAATTAGTCCCACTCTCTATATTCCTACTTCCAAAAAGTACCTCATTGGCTGTGAGAACTTTGGGACGTCCAGAGGTCGTGAAAGATGCTATATAAATGCGATTTCCGTATTTCATGTTTCAAGGTGATTTAAGGTATTGAGTTTTGCCATTACAAAGAACAAAAAGATTCTCAACAAATTCTATCATGTCGACTTTGCCACATTGAAAAGTTGACTACACCTTGAGGTCAAAGTCAACAGACTCGGCCACATTGTTCCAATCAATGGTCCCAATTTACCTCATCTCCCTCCCGGCTCTTTAAACTTGAAGGTGTCCTGCCTTGTGGGTCTTGGGTTTCTCAATAAAGCGCAGTCTTCAGTAGAACCTCAAAACTTAGAACTCTCTCGCCCTCTCACCCTTCCCTTCCTCCTAGTTTACAGGTTTCTCAAACCCAAGCATGGCATCACCTAACTATCCCTCCCTGATTAACCTTGGCTTCTTACTTTCCAGTTGCCTGGATGAGTGCAGCTCCAACAACACTCAAGAAGCTCGATACCATCCAGGACAAAGCAGCCCGCTTGATTGGCACCCCATCCCCCAACTCAAACATCCACTCTCCCCCACCAGCGCACAGTGGCTGCAGTGTGTTCTATCTACAGGATGCACTGTAGAAACTCGCCAAGGCTTCTTCAGCAGCACCTCCCAAACCCACGACCTCCACCACCTAGAAGGACAAGGGCAGCAGGCACATGGAAACACCATCACCTCCAAATTCCCCTCCAAGTCACACACCATCCCGACTTGGAAATATATCGCCGTTCCTTCATCGTCGCTGGGTCAAAATCCTGGAACTCCCTTCCTAACAGCACTGTGGGAGAACCTTCACCACACGGACTGCAGCGGTTCAAGAAGGCGGCTCACCACCACCTTCTCAAGGGGCAACTAGGGATGGGCAATAAAAGCCGGCCTTGTCAATGATGCCTACATCTTGGTGGCTGGCAAATTGGGAGGGTCTTGGCTTTTCTACCTTGGTTTCTCAACAACATCACAGCGGAGAGTCGCGAATGAACGAGGTGGTTTTACCAAGAAAACAGGAGAGTAAAAGATTGGAGAGAAGAGGCCCGGTACAGTACTTACTTGAGTCACCATGGCCAGCCCCAGAATGTAGCTGAGTGTGCATGTTATAGCTATGAAGATTTCCCGTCTGTAACCCTTCCTTAGGAAGGATGGGTAAAGGTCAACTAATGAAGTAATCTGCCCTTCGACCTCTACGAACTGTAGGAAACAAGTCAAAGATAAAACAAGGTCAGGTGATAGGTTCCATCACAATCCAGGGGTCGCATTCCCAACTTTTACACACTCCCTGGATTTCCCTGTGTCACTCAAAGCAGGTCTATCACTCCTTCTGCTTTCATTAGCCCAGTACTAATAATTAAATGGATGAGGCACCATCTGTCCTGTCTTGAGAGGCAGTAGCGTAACAACAAACTTAACCAGAATTCTCAAAACCAGGTGCAACGTACAATGGACAACCGGTGTAGACGTTATGAAATTAATCATTTCCCACCCACCCCTCCACTCACTCTTAACGCACCCTCTTGCTGGGGCTCCCAAAGGCACTGGACACCCCTAGTGCCTCGCACAACTGGCCATTCTTTACAGGTAAACCCCAGCCACTGAGTGTTGGTTGGGTATTCCACCATGGGGGGAGGCCGAGTCCACTCCTGCCTACACCTGATGTCCATATGTGCGTGCACACCTTCCGACAAAAGTCACTAATGGAATCCTGCCTGATATCTCTCCCACCCCCAGCCACAGGTGCTGAGGACAATCCCGGCCAACTCAGCACAGGCTGGGGATCAGAACTTGGGGGGGGGGGGCAGAGAGGAGGGAGTGGGAGAGAGAGGAGGGAGTGGGGAGAGAGGGGTGAGGGAGAGAGAGAGAGTGAGGGAGAAAGGGTGTGTGGGAGAGAAGGGGTGCGGGGGAGAGGAGGGAGTGGGGGAGAGAGGGGGGAGTGGGGGAGAGAGGAGGGAGTGTAAGAGAGAGGGTATGGGGAGAGGGGAGGGGTGTGAGGGAAAGAGGGGGTATGGGGAAGAGAGGGGGTTGTAGGAGAGAGAGGAGGGATATGGGGGAGAGAGGGGGTGTGGGGTAGGGGGTCTCGGGGAGAGAGGGGATGTGGAGGATAGAGGAAGGATGTGGGGGAGAGAGGAGAGATGTGGGGGAGAGATGTGGGGGAGAGATGTGGGGGAGAGGGGGTTTGGGGAGAGAGGAGGGGGTGGGGGAGAGAGGAGGGGGTGGAGGAGAGAGGAGGGGGGGGGGGGAGAGAAGGGGGCATTAATAACAAGCCCCTTGGGTCTCTGTTGTGTCTTGTAGGCAGCCTGTGAGGGAATTGATAAACCACAAGATAGTTACAGATTTAAGCTTCATCACATCAACATCCATTTCAGTCAATCTCATTATCATCCAGGTAACGGATCTCAGTGCTGGGAATGGAACAGTCTCCCGGCTCAGGCACCTATTCACTCCGTCAAACACTCCCAGGGCAGGTACAGCACAGATTAGATACAGAGTAAAGCTCCCTCTACACTGTCCCATCAAACACTCCCAGGGCAGGTACAGCACGGGTTAGATACAGAGTAAAGCTCCCTCTACACTGTCCCATCAAACACTCCCAGGGCAGGTACAGCACGGGTTAGATACAGAGTAAAGCTCCCTCCACACTGTCCCATCAAACACTCCCAGGGCAGGTACAGCACGGGTTAGACACAGAGTAAAGCTCCCTCTACACTGTCCCATCAAACACTCCCAGGGCAGGTACAGCACGGGTTAGATACAGAGTAAAGCTCCCTCTACACTGTCCCATCAAACACTCCCAGGGCAGGTACAGGGTTAGATACAGAGTAAAGCTCCCTCTACACTGCTCCAATCTTAGACGATGTGCCAGTGCGATATTTCAGTTTTCCAGATCTTTATAATGTCCGTAAGTGCAATTGTCAAAATTGGGCAGACTTGTGCTGTTGGTCCAGGTCCACTGGGACACGGATTTGAGTTGCCCCTAAACTCATTGCAGGTGGGACTCCAACAGCCAGGATCCAAGACCAAGTGTCAAAGGTCGAAGGGCAGAGTTGGAATGAACCACTCTTACATCAGTTGTGAAAGCTCAATCAGCTCAATGCTAAAACACAACAGGTATTTCTGACTAATCTGAGCTTTATCAAAGCCACACCTTTAAGTAAATATTATTTACAGCCGTGTGATTCTTTGCCATTTGTTTGTTGATCTCTGAGGAGGGTGGGTAAGAGTTTCAGCATATTAATCAACACTTGACAGCGAGTAAACACTGAGGTGAATAGTATCTGGAACGTTCCATCTAGACACCTGCTCTGGGTACACATTGGAAGGAGATTACTACAGCGCAAGGCCAGGGGGGGGAGGGGGGGGGTGTCCATTACAGGCGGGTCAGGGTGAGCTCAGTTTCGTTCCCCATCTCCCCCTCCCCCCTACCCCCTCCCGATTATCTCCCCCTCCTCTCCTCAAGGCACCCACCCCTCGCTTGGGAGAACGGGTTCCAGGGACCCTCCCGACACCTTGCCCGGATGTCCCTATCCGTCGCGTGTGAGCCTGAACAGCGCGTGGTGGGATATTTGCCTGAGGAGGGTCTCACTGGTAAGCCCCAATTCTGTCCATGGAGCAGGGGGAGAGGAGCAGGCAGGCTGTGTAAGACCAGAAAAAAAACCAACTCTAGGTACAAACGTCAGTCCACTGATCAAACAGATCCCCACCCAACTCCTGCTAAGAAAAAAGTAACAATAACTAACGATCCCTGATCATTCACCTGGCCGCACACATTAAACAGGATGTGATGTACAATAATTAACTCACATGTCAATTACAAGTCTCTGGGCCAATCGCCAGGAGACTCCAATGCAAAATGCTTTCAGGCCTCACAGGTTTGCAAAAAAAAACGACCAGGACCTTTGTTGTATTTTTATTTACACTCAAAAAACTGATCCTCCTGCTCCCACTTCTGGGTCAATCCTTCCCTCCCACCCCAACGGCCAATAGGACAGACATCCAAAGCTCCGTTCGCCAAGTCATCAGGGATTGGGTGCGAGCACGCCCCCCCCCACTGCCCGTTTTACTGACCCGCCCCATCGATCCCAAGGGGGAGATTCCCTTGAGCTGGCTCCCCCTCCCTCCCTCCGCCCCCCCGAGATCGGGAACTCGTGGGGAGAACTTCAGTGAGAGATCGCCCTGAGACCGGCTGCTAGCTCAGTCTCTGTTTCCTCAATGATAAAAGGATCGCCCTTTTAAAGAATGCTTGAAAATTCACTCTTTCCTCTCAGATTTCAAACAGAGGGGGGGGGTCCGATCTGAGCTGGAGTTTATTGTTCACTCCAAGAAATGAACGAAAAGTCACAGTGCCAGCTGGGGGCAAGTGGGAATTTGTACCCGTGCGAGATACTCCTGACCCAGCCCCGTGGACAAGAGCCAGGGGAACGGTGGGTGTTGGGAGGAGGGGAATGTGTTTGATGCTTGTGAGAAGAGGCTGCCCTAAATGTGGAGGTGTGTACAGCGAGGGTGAACACTGATTCAATGAGACGCACACCCAGGCACAAATACACGCAAGCACACACATACAATCACAGACACACGCGTGCCCAAATGCACTTGCACACATGTATGGACCTACAAAAGGGCATACATGAGCACGTGGGCAGGTGTGTGTATACGCACACACGCAGAAGCAGAGATGTACGCACGCGCATACAAACGCACACGCACACGCCAACCCAGAGACACGTGTGTGGGCACACACCAAACCAGAGAAACGTGCGTGGGCACACACGACCCAGAGACGCATGTGTGGGCACATGCTGAACCAGACACACGTGTGGGCACACACACAACCCCAAGACACGTGGGTGGGCACACGCCAAACCAGACACACATGCGGGCATGTGCACACACCAGAGACACGCGTGTGGGTACACGCACAACCCAGTCATGTGTGTGGGCACACACAACCCAGAAACGTGTGTGGGCATAAGCATACCCAGAGACATACGTGTGGGCACACGCCGACCCAGAGACATGCATGGGGGGGCACATGCCGACACAGAGACACGTGTGTGCGGACACAGGCCGACCCAGAGACACACGTGTGCAGACACACACTGCCCCAGAGACACACGGGTGGGAACACACCGACCCAGAGACACGTGTGCGGACACATGCTGACATAGAGACACGCGTGTGGGCACACACTGCTCTAGAGACATGCGTGCGGGCACATGTCGACACAGAGATACAGGTGTGCGGACACACGCCGACCCAGAGACACGCGTGTGGGCACACGCTAACCCAAGATACGCCTGCGGGCATATGCCGACCCAGAGACACGTGTGCGGACACGCGCACAATCCAGAGACACGCGTGTGCAGACACACGCCGACCCGGATACACGCGTGTGGACAAACGCACAAAGCGCTGCCACCTTATCTGTCAGTTGAGCCGCGACAACCTGCGGAATAAGATTCATCGCCAGCACTCCCTGAAACCGGGAGATGGTAAGCATGCCCCTCCCCTTTACCGACAGCTCACGGCAAAGTCCTGGTTTAAAGGGGGGAGGGGGAACAGATGGGTGCTGCTGCGGCCAGACTCCTTGAGAGAGCTGGGGGGGGATCGGGGGTCAGGGGGGGGAAACCACAGTTTCCTGCTGTAACCTGAGCGTTCAGTAAATCTGACTCCCGCCGATTAGACGGCAAAACATAAGTGTATGAACCATTCTACCTCTCCGGACAATTCCCCTCCCTCGCGCCCTCGCCCCCCCTCCTCCTCCTCCCCGGTGAGGAATAAAAATTGCCGAGGAAAGTTACACGGCAGAAAAATCCCCGATGAGACAGGGTGTGAGGGGAGAGCGGGGAGAGAGGTGCAATGTTACCGGAACCGGATCGGAATTCTCTCTTTTTACGAGCAGAGAGAGAGAGAGAGAGAGAGAGGGAGGGAGCGAGCGAGCCCCACTTGGCCCCCCGTCTAACCGCGAGGTTCCAGGCGTCACTAAGCGCTCGAGGCGCGAGACCCTAAGAGTTTCCAACTGACCTGGCTGTCCAATCCAAGAAGTAGGAGCATGACGAAGAACAAGACAGCCCAGAATGTAGGCCATGGCATCATGCTCACAGCTTTCGGGTAAGCGATGAATGCCAGACCAGGACCTAGAAGGAGGAAAATGCAGAGACAGGATGGGTGGGAGGGAAGGGGGGGGGGGGGTGGAATAAAGGGGATTGGGGGAGGGGACAAGAGGCACTAAATGATAATGTAATTCCATCTGTCATAAAACACAAGTACTTTATATCACAGCAGAATCTCTTAAACAAAGTTAGCATGCGTATCAACTTTTCAAAACTCTCTTTTTACTGCAATGGGAAATGCTTAAATCAATAATAAAACAACCCAATTCACCGCCAAAACCTGCTGAACTCAACTTGGCTCGTGTGGAGCATAAACACCGGCACAGAGCAGTCGGGCCGAATGGCCTGTTTCGCTGCTGTAAAATTCTACGTCATTCTATTCGTTGATAGGAGGAACATTGCACATTTACAATAATAAGAGTTTAATCTTTGTTTTTATTAAAACCTCAGTTCATTTCCTTGTTCAAGGAAAGACTCCGACGCCCATTCCTTTATTGGTATTTTTTCGAAGCGCGTGAAAGATTATTAAAAAGTTATTTCTGTTCGGACGACATCGTTCCGGGGCCAGGTAGGGATCATTCCGGAAGCAAAGGAGCTTTAAAAAAAATGTCCAGGGCGGGAGCCTAAGTTACGTGAAAAGGATTTATCGCCCGGTTATTTCACCTTCTTTGTTGCAGTTTACTGGATTTGGGCCTCAGCTGGAGTATTGTGTCCAGTTCTGGGCACCGCACTTTAGGAAGGATGTCAAGGCCTTGGAGAGGGTGCAGAGGAGATTTACTAGAATGGTCCCAGGGATGAGGGACTTCAGTTATGTGGAGAGACTGGAGAAGCTGGGATTGTTCTCCTTAGAGCAGAGAAGGTTAAGGGGAGATTTAATAGAGGTGTTCAAAATTAAGAGGGGTTTTGATGGAGTAAATAAGGAGAAACTGTTTCCAGTGGCAGGAGGGTCGGTAACCAGTGGACACAGATTTAAGATAATTGGCAAAAGAACCAGAGGGGAGATGAGGAGAATTTTTTTTTTACGCAGCGAGTTGTTCTGATCTGGAATGCGCTGCCTGAAAGGGCGGTGGAAGCAGATTCAATAATAACTTTCAAAAGGGAATTGGATAAATACTTGAAGGGAAAAAATTTGCAGGACTATGGGGAAAGAGCAGGGGGGAGTGGGACTAATTGGATAGCTCTTTCACAGAGCCAGCACAGGCACAATGGGCCGAATGGCCTCCTTCTGTGATGTAACATTCTATGAAAAGGTTAGCAGGATTCGCAGTTGCCGCTGGTCTGGGAGGCCATGTTAATTTTCGAATCGACAGTCAAAAAAAGTCAATCAAATCAGTTGGTGGTGTGTGTTGTAGTTTGTGGTCATGGTGAATCATAATGGGAGGGTCCCAGTGGGTGAGCAGTGAGGGTCACTCCTTGTGTAAAGGTGACTGTGGCTTTGAGTAGACGTTTGTTCTCTGGAAACCGATTATTTTGTTTTGATTAACCCTTTGACTAGGCCTCACTTGAAGTGGGAATGGATGGGCTGGAGGTGGTGGGAGGAGTGGGAGTGGGGAAGTTGGGGGGGAGGCAGAAGTGAAAACCCAGCACCTTCAGGATCCCAAGGGAACCCCGTGAACCCCAAGTGGGCCTCGGTGGCTATTGGCTGAAGGCTGTGTCTTGAGGTGAATGTCAGGGGATTCCAACTAGGCTTCGATCCAAATCTAGAAAGTCTGAGGTGGACGTGCTGGAACCATCTGTACAGTGTACCCGAGGGAGTCTAACTCCTGTTAATGGCTCACGGTGTGACTGCGATCAGTTAGTGAATGGAGGCTCCCAGGTACAACATACAGTGATCATTCTCTTCGTTTTTAAAATGCACTCATTGGAAAATAAATCAGGATAGAAAGCATACTCCCTGATGCCAAGTCAAACCCCACCCTCTTGGAGGCTCAGTGTGTAAATACACAACTGGTGCGGTAGTGAGCTCACACGCGCGCACACACTGATTTCAATCCCAGGTCTGTGTTGGGTTCACCAATCCCACACTGGGAGGCTGCTGGGATTGGCTATGGTCTCCTTAAGCTTAGTATTGGGGGAAGGGTAGGGAGTCTGCCATGGTTCCCATTCTGGTCTCTAAGCAACGGAAACGAGTGTGTGTAAGTGTGCACAAACACGGGGATGAGGATAGGGTCAGGCAGCTGCCAGCACACACACACACACAGAGGCATAGAATGGCTGATTCAGGCCAGAGGCCTGCTCAGGCCTGTTGGTTGCTAGGAACCAAACTCCAAGAGTAGTCAGTACCTCAGGCAAGGAAACTGGAGGGAAAACACATCTGTGACCCAGACTTTCAGGTGCTACAGGAGGGTGTTGAATGGAAGGCGTAGGCATGGTGTTGTGGGGGGGTTAAACATGATGTTGTGGGGGGGGGGGTACAGGATGGTGAAGGGAGAGGGTAGTGGGGCAAATTTACCCCTCAAGATCTCCTGTGTAGCAGGCGGTGACCTCCCAGAGAGGATGACCTCAGTGGGGATGAGCCAGGAGGAGACAAAGGGTCACTGGAGAAAATGTCCTGAGCCGTCACTGAGCGCCGATCTTGGAGGGCACGGGGAGAAGATTAACAGCCTCCAGACTCGGCTATCCCCCACCCTCCTGTCCACACACAGACCCCAGAGTCAGCGGCAGATGCCGAGATCGTTGGCTCCCTCAGAAAGGGAGTTGGAAGTGGGGAGTTTGGGGGGTGGGGGATGGCGGGGGTGACTATTGTATGTAGGAGTGGGGAAGGAAGGAGTAGCACTTGGGGGTTGAATGATGGAGACGCGAGGATGAATGAAGATTGGGGCTAGTCTTTGCTCGATTCTCTTTGGTGGGAACGTTTAATAGAGAACCTTCCGTCTGGAAGGTGAAATGGGTGCAGTTGGAGGAACCATCTAACCAGATGATGTAATGGTGATGAGTTGGCGCCATATTGTGAGTCCAATCAATTGGGGGGAAACCGAAAATCCTTCCCATCCCCCACCTCATTTGCGCCCCCACCCCCCCATGAAAAATTCTAGATTTCTCTGTCTGCAACAAATGGCCTGTGATATTTACGCCATCGGTTCCGATTCATAATTCTGCTTTCTTACAAATAATATCGAACAGTGGGGCCGTGTTTAAAGGGGAAGGGGTGAGGATACAGTTTTTAAAAAAGGGCCATCGGTACAAATCGATATTTGATTTCAAGGAAACAAACACAGACACACAAAAAATATCTCCTCCCAAAAAAACTTATAGTCTCGAATCTAATTTTATATTTTCAACGTATGTTTTTTTAAAAAGAGAAATCCATTAAAAGTACATCGCCGGAAAGGTGCCTTCAACTGTGGTGCGATGCACTGAGCCATTTGGTAAAGTATGAATCATTATTATTAATAAATGCTGCAATGCCCCTGTTGGCAGTGACTCAAGTCTTTCTTTTTTTTAACACTAAGCCTATCTCAGGGAGACCACAGCAGAGTGAGTCAAGGGCACGTGCCTCCGATAGCGAGGGGTGCAAGGCCTCGAGCTCCTTGGCTGCCCAGACTCTCTCTCTCTCTCTCTCTCTTGTCACGTGGTCACGGATTGTCCGAGGATTAAGCTCCACACAAGAAGCAGAGTGTTCTCTCCCTCGGGACCACAGCTCGAGTGCGACTTGAATTGTCTGCACCCCTCTGCCCCCAGCGCTGGCTGGTCAGCGAGACCACTCCACAGTCCCTCCCCTACAGGAGGATTAGGCAGCCAGAGGGAACCAATAAATCTTGAAAAGAAAATATTTAAAAAAACGTTTCCTGCTCTAGGGCTTTTGTCTATGAATAGTTTTCATTCCTTTCCTTTTGGGTGAGTTTAATTAGAGATGACAGTGCTGGAACATACAAGTGTGGGCATCGAACACTCCCAGGGCAGGTACAGAGTTAGATACAGAGTAAAGCTCCCTCTACACTGTCCCATCAAACACTCCCAGGGCAGGTACAGAGTTAGATACAGAGTAAAGCTCCCTCTACACTGTCCCATCAAACACTCCCAGGGCAGGTACAGGGTTAGATACAGAGTAAAGCTCCCTCTACACTGTCCCATCAAACACTCCCAGGGCAGGTACAGGGTTAGACACAGAGTAAAGCTCCCTCTACACTGACCCATGAATGTGCCTCTGTACCCACTTCAGAAACGTGCCTCCTACTGCACCAGTTTGACACATCAATTTTCCACACCAGTCGCCCTCGTGACTTGTCAGCGTGTGTTCACCAAGCTAGTGCCAATCTATTGCCAATCTGTGCTAAGTTACGGCAATTGATACTAGCTCAATTGCTAAATTTAAATCTGAGATAGATAGCTTTTTGGCAATCAAAGGTATTAAGGGATATGGGCCAAAGGCAGGTATATGGAGTTAGATCACAGATCAGCCATGATCTTATCAAATGGCGGAGCAGGCACGAGGGGCTGAATGGCCTCCTCCTGTTCCTATGTTTCCCGCTTTGGTCCCTTGCCTGCTGAGCACCCAAAGGCCAGACGGAAGCAAGGAGAGTTCCCTGCACCAGGGTGAGCTGGATTTCAACACAAGTGCCAGTGACCAACAACAGGGGCAAGAGAAGTCCCTACCGCTCCCTCGGAGGGCCAACCACCAAGGGACTGTTTGCCTGTCCCGAACACAGTCCATCAAAGCTCCTATGGGATCTTTCGGGAGAACTGAGGGCTGTTCTTGCTACAGATCGGCCCATACCTGCGAGCTGGCACTGATCAGGAGGTGGAATTACGCAGCTGGAGTGCACAGAATTAAACTCAAAAAATTCTTTCGGGGAGATGGTTCGCAGCGACACAACGATCACAATTTATCCATTGTTTCCACACTGGTGCCGAAGGTGCGGACTCTCGCTGGGGAGCAATTCCATAGGCGGCAGCCCACCCTCAGTTACCTGGACTCGAGTCCCAGGCAGTGGGAGCTATTCCACTGATGGTGGCATCACAGCTTGGCCCAAACCACGACCTCATACTTTCCAGCAGGAGTCAATGAATAGTGGGGGAACACGCCTGGCTGATTCCCTCCCGTCCTCCCCATCCCCCTAATCCGAGGTGGGGGGCGGGCACAGAGGTCAACCCTCCCCCCCACCCCCCCCCCAACACAAGCTGTTGCCCGGGGCTGAGGTCAGCTCTGTCAGCACAGACTGACCAAAAGGGGGGGGACCCGAAACGGGAGCTTCCTGGACCGTAACCCCTCAGGTACCAGACCAGGCTGTGCAGATAAGGCATCGAGGAAACAAGAGGTAGTTTCTGTTCTTTTTAATTTAAAATGTACCAGCGACTGGGGGGAATGCCAAGGCGGTGAGGTGCTAATTAACGCTGGCATTGTACCCCCTCACCCACCACCAAAGGGAAGCAGGATTCTCTGCAGCCGTCTCAACCAGGAAGCAGCGTTGTTTCCCAATCCTCCCCACACACCGGGGCTCCACCCTCCTTATTTGTCTTTTTTAACCCCAGGCAAACATATCTGCGAGATTATTCAGACAAGACTCTGTGAGGTGGAATCAATCATAGGGGCAACGTTTAAGAATTAAGCACACTGCGAACATATAGGTTATCGATAGATAATAAAATCTCTTAAATTGCGCCGACTGATTACTGCTGCCGGCACGGTCCGTACCTGACTCTGCCACGTCCTCTATGTCCACCCCTTGTTCTTGAGCCATGAAGCCAAGGATGGAAAATATCGCGAAGCCTGATACAAAACTGGTGCCGCTGTTGAGACATCCCAGGAGCAAACAGTCCCTATTTGCACATATGTCATAAGTGATGGATGGTGTTAATAAAGTGCAGAAGGGGACCTGTGTGAACAGACCCATTTTTTTTCCTCTACTCCCCACCCACCCCACCCTTCATAACTAAACACCCCCACCCCCCCGCAGTCCCCACATAACATCCTCCCCTCTCACTCATACGTACCTGTAGCAGTTGTATTTGTATTTGTTGTAGCTTCCCAGTGACGTCATTGCTCCCAAGCAGATTGCATAGGAGAAAAAGATTTGAGTCCCTGCGTCAATCCATACCTACAGAGAGAGTGGGGGGAGACGAGAGAGAGAGAGAGAGAGAGACATGTTGGGACAGCTTATCGACCAGGTGGGGTGAACGCTCGCAATGCGGAAGGGAGGGAGGCCGTTTATTAGATGGTTGGTCTCCTCCAACTCATGTTGGGGTACGGCCCCCCTTATTCAGTGTTTGAAAGCCCCCCCCCATTACATGCCGCTGCCCAAGTGGCCACTCACGCACAGGTCCAGACAGGAACAGTAAGATGGCTATTCGGTCACAGCAGGCTTCACATCCCATGGGAATCCTCCCCCCCCCCCCCCCCCCCCAACCATCAGCCGTCCAGGCAGGCGCCTCCCGGCAGCGGTCCACAGACCGTGATCGGGGCGCTCAGGCCAATCCACAGCTCCCGATTGTTACTCCGGCCGAGATCAGTTCACCCAGCCCAGTCCAAGGCTTGAAACTGGGACTGTCCCCGTCTGGGAAGGTTGGTACCGCGCCAGACAGTGCACTTGCACACTGAGCCTCTGGTGCCAGCCCTAGGGACAGATCCCGCCGTTTCGCCCACGAAGACAATGGTGGCGGGAAAGTCTGGATCTCACTCCTGCTTCATTCTGACCATCAGTCTCTGGTTCGAGGCACTGACTGACAAGCATGGACCATCAGGGCCCATTGAGGAAAACCACTTTTCGCCTGTCTGATTGGTAGGGTGGATTTGAAGGCGAGGGTGTGCACAAAAAAAAAGGCTGAATTCAAAACCTTGATATATTCTTACAATACAGACATATTTGCTAAAATTGCACATTCAAGAAAAACGTACCAAAATCTGGGAACGGCCTTGCTCGTTGTGGGCAGGGAGGCCACGTTCGCTGTGGGAAGGGAGGCCATGTTTGTTGTGGGCAGGGAGACCATGTTTGTTGTGGGCAGGGAGGCCATGTTTGTTGTGGGCAAGGAGACCATGTTTGTTGTGGGCAAGGAGACCATGTTTGTTGTGGGCAAGGAGGCCATGTTTGTTGTGGGCAAGGAGGCCATGTTTGTTGTGTATTGTAAACAATTTTACAACACCAAGTTATAGTCCAACAATTTTTATTTGAAATCTACAAGCTTTCGGAGGCTTCCTCCTTCGTCAGGTAAATTTACCTGACATTTACCTGACGAAGGAGGAAGCCTCCGAAAGCTTGTAGATTTCAAATAAAAATTGTTGGACTATAACTTGGTGTTGTAAAATTGTTTACAATTGTCAACCCCAGTCCATCACCGGCATCTCCACATCATGTTTGTTGTGGGAAGGGAGGCCATAGTTGTCTCAGTAAAAATGCAACCCGGTCTAGGCCCCTGCAGGATACTTACTTGTGGATCACCCAGGCGTGTTATATCAGGATACAGATAAAACTTGATTCCCTGAGCTGCTCCTGGCAGGGTGACTCCACGGATCAACAACACCAATAGCATCAGGAAGGGAAATGTCGCGGTGAAATAAACAACCTGTTCAGCAGAGGAGAAAACAGACAATAAAATAGGTTAACGGTATCGTCTTGAATTTCCTGAAGGATGTGGGTGGGCCCTGGGATCAGGCCTAAAAAACATGAAGTAAGAGGGAGAAGTGGGTTGGAGGAGCAAAGGGATTTAGGTGTCCATGTACACAAATCATTAAGAGCTGGTACACTGGTTAAAAAGCAATCAAAAAGACTAATGGAATGTTGGCCTTTGTAAGAAATAGGAGCAGGAGTAGGCCCTACGGCCCCTCGAGCCTGCTCCGCCATTCAATCAGATCATGGCTGATCTTCGACCTCAACTCCACTTTCCCGCCCGAACCCCATATCCCTTGATTCCCTTAAGAGTCCAAAAATCCATCGATCTCAGGGGGCTGGAATACAAAGGGGAGGAAGTGATGCTTCAGTTGTACAGAGCTCTGGTCAGACCCCATCTGGAGACGGGGTTCAGTTCTGGGCCCCGCCCCTCAGGAAGGATATATTGGCCTTGGAGGGGGTGCAGCGCAGATTCACCAGAACGATATTGGGGTTAAATCACGAGGACAGGTTGCATAAACTTGGTTTGTATTCCCTTGAGTTTAGAAGGTTGAGGGTTGATCTAATTGAGGTGTTTAAGATGATTAAAGGGATTTGATAGGGTAGATAGAGAGAAACTATTTCCTCTGGTGGGGGAATCCAGAACAAGGGGGCAGAACCTTAAAATTAGAGCCAGGCCGTTCAAGAGGGAAGGGCAGTGGAAATTTGGAATGCTCTCCCCCTAAAGACTGAGATGGTTAGATTTTTGTTGGGTAAAGGTATCAGGGGCTGTGGAGCAAAGGCGGGTAAATGGAGTTGAGGGACAGATCAGTACATGATCTAATAGAATGACAGAACAGGCTCAAGGGGCTGAATGGCCAGTTCCTAGGTTGCTAGGAGTGACTGGGAGGTTAGCTACGTAGAGACTAGGAAAAGTATCTCCAGGCACTCGGTTGCTGAGTTGCTTTCATCGAGGCTTTGGAGCTGGTCCCTCGCTCTTGCCTTCAGTCTGGTGGCCATTGGTTGCGAGGGGATGGTGACAGCAAAAGTTAACAAGCAGAGGGGGAAGGGAATTGGTACAAGACAAAAGCTTTCAATGAGGAGGGGCGTGTTGTCTGAGGTGGATCGTGCGTTGATTATTCCTGGGTTTGAGAAACGTGGACCTTGGTTAAGTTACCTTGGGGCAAAGCCAAAACACTAAGAAAGACGGCGGACAATCTTATCCCCGAGCAACAGTGAACGCAGTCTGTGAGGACCTTGGCGATAGAGGGTGGAATTTCCCAATTGATATAGAGTTTGCACAACAGGACAGTAACACAAAAATGCCGAAAACTGCACCCTCCGTAATTGGCCGTGTAAGGGCTTTAGTAACACTGGAAAGGCCCAGCAAACAGGTCATCGGCGCAAGAAGTGAGATCATAGGACTTATCAATCCTCTTCACCAAGGTGTGGTTCCTGGGTTATTTCCTTATCGAGTCAAAACAGTTCTGAGCTTGTGTTTATTGAAGCACGTACTGGAAGTGAGGCAACAACGCCAGTAATTTGTTGGGTCAATTGATTTAAGGTGGCAGGAAGTGAGGGGCCGGATGTGAGAATACAAACAGGGTCAAGAGAGCATAAACACCCAACAGTTACATTTTTATTATCATTTTGGTTCCCCCCAATTCAAAAATAGGGGTGGATTTTATTGTCCGTAACAACCCATGAAAAAAAACTGAGCACAGCTCGGTCATCGCAAATGGACATAAAGGGACGAAACGAAATTGGCTTTCACTTTTTGTATTTGACACATTGGAGGGTGGGTGATTGGTCCCCTTCGTGCCCAATTTTGGGGGAGGGCAAAAAATTAAGAACTGGAGCAGGTCAATCTCTGAGCGTCATAAAGGAGGAGAGAGAGGGGGGAGGGGTTCAGGGAGGGAATTCCAGAGCTTGGGGCCCAGGCAGCTGAAGGCACGGCCGCCAATGGTGGAGCGATTAAAATGGGGGATGCGCAAGAGGCCAGAATTGGAGGAGCGCAGAGATCTCGGAGGGTTGTAGGGCTGGAGGAGGTTACAGAGATAGGGAGGGGCGAGGCCATGTATATACAGCGTCTTTCACGGCCTCATGAGGTCTCAAATCACTCCACAAGCTACTGCCCCAAAAAGTGCCCTCCTGCCAACTGTTTGTGAAACGAGCCTCAGTCTCACCTTCCCAGTCGATCGGACGCCCTTCCAAATGCAGAAAAAACAGATGACCCAGGCAGCCAGAAGACACAGGGCCAGGTCCCACTTCAGGGAGCCGATCTTTTCGATTCCGCTGGAGAGGTCCAGGACATTCCGCCTGGGAAAACGAGAGAGGGGAGAGAGGTGGGGGGGGGAGAAAAAAAACACAAAAGCAATTATTATTCTCCGGTACCTCCATTCAGAGCGAAAAACAAAAAGGAGAGAGAGAGAAGCAGAGAATTCAAACGAAGGCACGTGCCACAGTTCCATTCGGGCAGCGTCATGGCAGTTAACATGCTCACTTAAAGCAGGCGAGCATGCCAAGGGTCCTCGGAGGGATGAAAGCCGGCATGCAATATAGAAAAAAATAAATAAAAACGTGTTCAGTAAACATTAAAAAAAATTTTTTTTTAAAAAAAACAGCCAAGTGCTACCTTTCGATTTAAAACAACTTCCAATTTACTCTGTTTGCGATCTCGACATCACAATAAGGGGACCGGGTCCCGGAAGGTCCCGGAAGGTCAAGGATAAAGGAATATTAAGGAATCCCTGTGAACGGAGTTTCAAAGCTCCCCGTCCCGTTTAGTGTTCTGGACCCGCTTGACTGGCAGTTTTTGGGCACCCCTCTGCCCGACTGTACAAGACGCCACCACACGTTTTATAAGTGGCACAGAGGTAAACAACTGGAAGATAACAGCGAAAACAGAAATCGTTGGGAGTCTGAATATATACTGATCTCGAAACTTGTGAACTTCTCTGCTTATATTTGAAAAAAACTTATTCCCTCTTAGCTTAAGCAGCAACTTTTTAAGTTATCAATATATATATTTACGTATCATTTCTACTGATTCAGGGTGGCATTACTGGGGATCAGGACATCTCAGGTACGCTGTCAGCGTCAAACACTCCCAGGGCAGGTACAGCACGGGTTAGATACAGAGTAAAGCTCCCTCTACACTGTCCCATCAAACACTCCCAGGGCAGGTACAGCACGGGTTAGATACAGAGTAAAGCTCCCTCTACACTGTCCCATCAAACACTCCCAGGGCAGGTACAGGGTTAGATACCGAGTAAAGCTCCCTCTACGCTGTCCCATCAAACACTCCCAGGGCAGGTACAGGGTTAGATACAGAGTAAAGCTCCCTCTACACTGTCCCATCAAACACTCCCAGGGCAGGTACAGGGTTAGATACAGAGTAAAGCTCCCTCTACACTGTCCCATCAAACACTCCCAGGGCAGGTACAGGGTTAGATACAGAGTAAAGCTCCCTCTACACTGTCCAATCAAACACTCCCAGGGCAGATACAGCACGGGTTAGATACAGAGTAAAGCTCCCTCTACACTGTCCCATCAAACACTCCCAGGGCAGGTACAGCACGGGTTAGATACAGAGTAAAGCTCCCTCTACACTGTCCCATCAAACACTCCCAGGAAAGGTACAGGGTTATATACAGAGTAAAGCTCCCTCTACACTGTCCCATCAAACACTCCCAGGGCAGGTACAGCACGGGTTAGATACAGAGTAAAGCTCCCTCTACACTGTCCCATCAAACACTCCCAGGGCAGGTACAGGGTTAGATACAGAGTAAAGCTCCCTCTACACTGCCTTAACACCCCAAGTGTACCTCCTACTGCACCAGTAACATTTCTGTTTGCCACCCCAGCCATTCCTGTGGCCTCCAGCCCCCCCCCCCCCCCAGAGTTGTGCCAACCCGGCGTGGTTGTGACCCCAGGATTGACACGGCCTGATCTTTGTGTAGGAGATAAAATGCAAAGTCAGATATAAAAGCAGAAAATGCTGGAGGCACAGAGCTGGTTCCTCAACATCTGAAAAGAGAAAGGAAATGTTAAACTTTTTGGGTGGAGACCGTTTGCCAAACGTAGAGTGCGGAAAGAGAAAGGCTTTTTAAGGTAACATAACAAAGAGAAGAAGGGACAAAGAACAGGAATAATTACACGAGCCGGGAATGTTAAATGTACCACGGGTGAGATAGCCTAGCGGATGTGGTGTTGGAATCACAACCCAAAGGGTCGAGAGCCGATAATCCCACCAAAAGGTGCGAAATTCAATTCAATAAATCCGGCAACACCAGAAAATGATCACCAAAGTTGCCGGATTATTGTAGAAACCCAACTGGTTCGCTCACGTCTCTTCAGGGTTTGGGAAACCAGCCGCCCCCCCCCACTACCCAGGACTGGGCCTACACGTGACTCCAGTCCCCACACTGCATGGTTGACTCAGGCCACCTAGGGTAGGCATCCCAAGGGATGATACACAAAGATCGTTTCAGGCAGACGACGGAGAGGGCACTAGAAAGACAAAATGGAAGTGGAAACAATTCTCAAAATGGAAGGCGAATGGGAGAACCAGGCAGGAAAGTGAGTGAGGCAATAAAAGGCCTCCTGAAGTTAATGAAATCGACACTCTGACCAGGAGGGTTGCAGAATGCCAAGGAGGAAGATCAGACCTTGATCCTAAAACTTTCACTGATTTTGTATTGCTGCAGGGAGGAAGGCGAACGAGAGGGTGGGTGGAGCCGGAATGGGAGGGAGGAGTTGATGTGGTGAGCAGAATCACACTTGTGGACACAACAGAGATGTCTAAAGAAAGGATATAGTGCCTTTCAGGACATCCCAAAGTGCTTTACAGCCAATGACGTATTTTCTGACGTGTAGGAAACACAGCAGCCAAATTCGCAAAGCAAGATCCCACAAACAGCAATATGAAAGTGGCCAGATAATCTGTTCATAGTGATGTTGACTGAGGGATAAATATTGGCCAGGACACTGAGGGGGGAACTCCCCCTGCTCTTCTTCGAAATAGTGTCCTGGGATCTTTTACATCCCCCTGAGACGGCAGGCGGGGCCTTAGTTTAACATCTCATCTGAAAGACGGCACCTCCGACAGTGCAGCGCTCCCTCAGTAGTGCACTGGGAGTGTCAGCCCTAGATTATTGGGCTCAAGTCTCTGGAGTAGGACTTGAACCCACAACCATCTGACTCAAGAGACAAAAGTGCTTCCCACCGACCCACTGAGCCACGGCTGACAGCTCATCCATTTCTGGTCCCTCCGATGTAGATGTGGCCCCACCATGAGCAGACAGCCCACTAGACTGGAGGATGTACAGGTAAAGTACTGTCTTACGAGGAAGGAATATTTGGGGGGCCTAATCTATCAACATTGGACAGGTGCATGTTACAGTTCTGTGGGAAAGTGTCTCGGGAAGGAAGTTCTTTCTTGGAAGAAAAGAACAAGGGCATCTGGCAAGGAGAATTCCCTTGGGAGAACAGAGAGAGGGGGTGGAGGTGAAGATATGTTTGGCAGTGGAATGACATTGTAGATGGCACAAATTGATCTGGTAGACATGGTGGGTGATGGGACAGAAGGTAAGAGAAGGGAGAGTCCTTGGGTATGGGACCCTGGTCCACTACAGACCAGGGAGAACCTGGGCTGAGGAGAAAGGGCATCTCAGAATCTCGGGTGCAAAGACTTGAGAGCGCTGCAGGGGATACAGTGGAGGAGGGGAAACGGAAATAGAGTCTTTGCAGGAAAGGAGATGAGAAGGAACAGAATCTGTGGAGTCTGTTAGCAACAGAGTCTGCAAAAGTGGGGGAGTGGGACTAGCTGGATTGCTCTTGCATAGAGCCGGCACGGACTCGATGGGCCGAATGGCCTCCTTCCGTGCTGTAACCTTTCTATGATTCTATGAAAGCTCAGAGCCTGGGGATGGAGAGAGATGTGTCCTGGAAGGAGAGGTAAGTGCCTAAGATAAGATGAGGGACAGGTGAAGGTGAGACGAGGGACAGGTGAAGGTGAGACGAGGGACAGGTGAAGGTGAGACGAGGGACAGGTGAAGGTGAGACGAGGGACAGGTGAAGGTGAGACGAGGGACAGGAGAAGGTGAGACGAGGGACAGGAGAAGGTGAGACGAGGGACAGGTGAAGGTGAGACGAGGGACAGGTGAAGGTGAGACGAGGGACAGGTGAAGGTGAGACGAGGGACAGGTGAAGGTGAGACGAGGGACAGGTGAAGGTGAGACGAGGGACAGGTGGAAATGAGAAGCAGGGTCAACAAAAACAACAACAACTTGCATTTATATAGCGCCTTCACCGTAGTGAAACGTCCCCCAGGCACTTCACAGGAGCGTAAATCAGACCCCGAGCCATGTAACGAGATATTAGGACAGGTGACCAAAAGCTTGGTCAAAGAGGTAGGTTTTAAGGAGGGTCGTAAAGGAGGAGAGAGAGGCAGAGAGGTTTAGGGAGGGAATTCCAGAGCTTAGGGCCCAGGCACGGCCGCCAATGGTGGGGCGAAGGAAGTGGGGGATGCACAAGAGGCCAGAATTGGAGGAGCGCAGAGATCTCGGAGGGTTTTAGGGCTGGAGGAGGTTACAGAGATAGGGAGGGGTGAGGTCATGGAGGGATTTGAACACGAGGATGAGAATTTTAAAATCGAGGCGTTCCCAGACCGGGAGCCGATGTAGGTCAGCGAGCACAGGGGGTGATGGGTGACCGGGACTCGGTGCGAGTTAGGATACGAAGAGTCAATGAGATTCTTTAAATCAGAATGAAAGCAGGAAGTGCCACCAACCCAGTCACTGATGTAACAGAGGAACAGAGAAGGGCCCTCATTAGGACTGGAACAAGGTGTGTTCCATACATGGTACAAAATGCAAGGCATAACTGGTACCAAATGCAGCTCACCGTAGTGACACCTTTCATTTAGAGAAAGTGAGTGGAGTTCAGAGAGAAGTTGTTGAGACTGAGAGCAGGCTTAGCCAAATGGAGGAGGGCGGGTAACAGATGGGGACTGGTTGGGGGGCACTGCTCGAGAAAGACATGGAGAGTTTAGGAATTGTCACAGCGAGAGATGGAGGAGTAGAGGGCCTGGATGTCCACAGTGGGGACAACTGGGGTTAGAAACCATTCAAAATTGAACAGAGCATCAGAAGACAGACGAGGGGGGGGTAGGTACGTAGAGACCAGGGCAGAGGGAATGGATTAATTTATGAACCTGGACAACGAGTTTCATGGCCCACTGTCGCTGAGACCCAATCCTGATCTCACACCATGCCTATACAGTGAGCACAATCATAGAACGATACAAGCACGAGGAGGCCAGTCGGCCCATCGCACCTGTGCCGGCTCTTTGAAAGAGCAAGAATCGCGGCTGGTTTTTAACCCCATGCTCACCCGAGGCAGCAACGCCCCATCCAGAGTGGCACCAACTCACGAGCGGGCTTTGTACCGTTCATGTACCACACCAGGTTGGCACATCTGGCAGCCTGAGCTGCCTGTTTCCATGGTACCTGAAGGAGCAATCAGCGTGGCCCCTTGGACCTAACGGCTGTGAGTCTGTATCCATCAGCCCAACCAGCGTGGACTGACCTTGGCAAAATTTTGGCTAAATGTGGTAAAAACATGATAATGGAATTGTCGACATTCTTACTCCCAGAATTCTGTCACGGGTGACGTGTAGTTGGTGCCATTGCAGGTGATGCACAGGGAGAGATTCTTCCGCAGTTTGTCCTCGATGCAGTGTGGGGTGTTCCATGTATGGCCACATCTAGCCCAGGGTAGCTCACTCTGAAAGGTCTGGAAGAGGTAGTAGAGTCCCCAGGCCAGAATCACGATGTAGTAAACATTCAACAAGGAGACAATGACGACAGATGCACAGCCGATTCCTATCCGAGCAAAGACAGAAGATAATCTTCATTTTTTAACCAAAAAAAATAAAAGCAACATATCAACATTTCCACTTCCCCATCACCTTCCCCGCTCCAGTTTTCTCTCCCAATCTCCAGGAATCCTGGAGCACTTCCTTCACCTCCACTTCCTGATCCAATTGGCAATTCCTCTCGTGTGATCCCGGGCAGCGAGTGGAGGTGAACCTGATCCTCGCTGGGGGGGGGGACCGATTCACAGGAGCCCGCTGGCCCTCCGCCACCTCACCAGAGTGCCCATTCTTCCTGCGGCAGCCCTAGACAGGGAGCGTCAGCTGGATATTTGACCGTGGGAGGGTGGGACCACAGCCAAGGTCCAATTCTGCCCATACGCATGCACATACCCAGCAGCAGTCACCCTGGATAGCACTGAGGACTGGTCTCCCCCACCCCTGACCCCACTCCTTAGCTCAGAGACTCTCTATAACTCTGTTACAAGCAGAGCGTAAGATGGTGTCGTGGTCATGTTACTGGACTAGTAAACCTGCAGTAATGGAATCCAAGGTAGATCATGAGTTCATAATCCCACCATGGCAGTTTGGGAATTTAGATTCAGTTTAAAAAGCTGCTATCAGTAAAAATGACCATTAAGCTGTTGGATTGTTCTAAAAACCCAACTGGTTCACTAATCCCCTTTAGAGGAAGGAAGCCTGCCGTCCTTAACCCAGTCTGGGTCTATATGTGACTCCAGTCCCTGCACCAATGTGGCTGACTCTAAAGTGATCCCTCAGTTGTATCAAACTTGCTACCAACAGTTCAAGAAGAAGGTCCTCACCACCTTCTCAGGGCAACTAGGGATGGGCAATAAATGCCAGTGACATCCACATCCTGAGAATTAATTAAAAAACCCACAGATTCAGAAGGTCAGTTTTAACCTAACTTGTCAGGCTGGAAACCCACGGGATCAGGTGGAGCGATGGTTTTACACCCACCCTCTCCAATGACTTCAGATGTCAGTGGGAACTCAAGACCAGAGCTGGTTAGCTTCAGGGAGTGAGATCTTGGCCTCAATGTTCTTTTACCTCCCTCTTGTTATCTCCAATCGTTCATTCAAGCTTCATTTACAGGGGCGATGATTCCTTGAATACCCCAATTCAGGCCCGCCCCCACCCCCCCCCCCCCCCCCCCACCCCCCCCACCCCCCCCCCCCCCCCCCCAGTTCTCCCCCTCTCCCCCATCCGCCCCCCCCCCTTTCACACGCCACCCCCAGTTCTCCCCTCCTCCCAACCCGGTTCTCCCCTCCCCCCAACCCGGTTCTCCCCTCCCCCCCCCAGTGCCCCCCTCCACCCTTAAATGGAACACTGAATGCTGCAACTTACCAGAGAAAATGGGACAGAGTTTCTCCCAACAGGTGATTCCCCCTTGAGAAGTGTACTGACCAAGTGCCACTTCCAGGAAGAACACGGGTAGACCTCCACCAATCAGGAAGATAAAATATGGGATAAGAAAAGCACCTGAATGGGGGAAAAATGTAAAAAATATTAAGAGAGGGAACTAAGATCCTCACAAGAAGAATAAACCTTATTTCAGTTCTATTTCCATTAGAATTCCTACTCAGATGTCCAAAAAGCTGTAACAATCATTTCCAAATCACTGAAGTTAACCTCTCTTGCCCACCTGAAGCAGCTAAGTAATTTGAGAATTTGTGTTTTCTGCAAATAGACCTCTACGGTGCAGTGATAATGCAGCCCTACAGGGGACGCTGTGTGTGGATGCCAGAGTGTGTGGTACCTCCAATACTACAGGGGGCCCTGTGTGTGGTGGTCAGGGTGTGTGGTACCTCCAGTACTACAGGGGGCGCCGTGTGTGGAGGCCAGAGGGCGGTGTGTGGCGGCCAGGGTGTGTGGTACCTCCAGTACTACAGGGGGCGCCGTGTGTAGATGTCAGAGTGTGTGGTACCTCCAATACTACAGGGGGCGCCGTGTGTGGAGGTCAGGGTGTGTGATACCTCCAGTACTACAGGGGGCGCCGTGTGTGGAGGCCAGGGTGTGTGGTACCTCCAGTACTACAGGGGGCGCCGTGTGTGGAGGTCAGGGTGTGTGGTACCTCCAGTACTACAGGGGGCGCCGTGTGTAGATGTCAGAGTGTGTGGTACCTCCAGTACTACAGGGGGCGCCGTGTGTGGAGGCCAGGGGGCGGTGTGTGGAGGCCAGGGGGCGGTGTGTGGAGGCCAGGGTGTGTGGTACCTCCAGTACTACAGGGGGCGCCGTGTGTGGAGGTCAGGGTGTGTGGTACCTCCAGTACTACAGGGGGCGCCGTGTGTGGAGGCCAGGGTGTGTGGTACCTCCAGTACTACAGGGGGCGCCGTGTGTGGAGGTCAGGGTGTGTGGTACCTCCAGTACTACAGGGGGCGCTCTGTGTGGAGGTCAGGGTGTGTGGTACCTCCAGTACTACAGGGGGCGCTCTGTGTGGAGGTCAGCGTGTGTGGTACCTCCAGTACTACAGGGGGCGCTCTGTGTGGGTGCCACAATCCCCCCTCACCCCCACCCCGGTGCCGCTGCACCAGCCCGATTAACGCATGTGCCAGCTGGGCCCGAATATGGTGGGTGGGAGAGGGGCCTCCATCTCTCGCTCTGCCTGAGGCTTTGCGTGAAGCCTGACTTTAACCCTAACCTTGCCTTTGAGTGGGGAAAAGGCAGAGTTCGGAGCACGTGGGCACCCACCGCGGTGCTCCCAGTGCCTGAGAACGCTGGCACGGCGAGCACCTCCTCCCTCAGAAAATAATGTTTAAAGAGCCAGCTCTGAGCCTCGAGCCGCGCCCTGAAGTCAGACCTCTAGTTGCCGCTAATGCCCAGATCACCGTGCGCGGCCGGGATTGGGGAGAGGGGCTGGGCCGCGCCGCTTTCCACAGTCGAATAGCCCGTCGACCAGCAAGGGCCAGAGCAAAGTACGGGAAAGGAGGTTTGTGCCTCAGCCGCATCGCCGTTAATTACACCGCGTTCGGCCCCAGGATGAGGCAAGGCCCAACACTCTGGCTGATTTGAAGCACGATGCACCCTTCGCCCTGACTGGGGGAGCTATCTCCCAATCCAAGTGGCTCCGGGGCTTCTGTTAAACATTAGTTATTTAGTCTCTCAATACTTTATTAGCAAAAAGGCTGAGATGTGAGAAGGCTGGGGTTTGGAACAAGGCCAGCACAGCAGTTCCTTCCATATATATATATATATACCATTCACTTTCCGATAAATTTAACCTTGGTTTATTAGGGCTGAGTAAGCACTTCATATAAAAGCAGACAACTCACTTTGATCCACAATCTAATGGTAATGAACTCAGGGTCATAACACTTCAAGGAGTGGCCTCCAGTTTCCAAAAAATTCCCTTATTTTCTAGCTTTCTCCATTTCCATTAATTGAACATTTTCCGGGAATTTTATCGCTTCCTTCTTTTTTTAAAGAAAAGATATCATTCAGGTGAAAACCACGTGTGTAATTTGTTTTGTGACAATTGGGACCAAGTTCGATGTCACGGATGAACTGAGAATATCCCCCCTCGTTTACCACCCACCCACCACAGTATTGTGCGTCTGGGGTCTGGTGTGTGCTTGTGGTATTTAGCTGCTAATCTCACCCCACTCGGGAACACCCCGAGGAGCAGTGGCCTGAATGGGCCGTAATTCTGAGGTCCATGGGCAGCTAATGGTCGAGCCAGGTTTCTGTCGTTTATTTGCTGCTTGTAAATCCTCGGCTTCTGCTCATGGGCGAAGAGGCCAGGTATCAACAACAACTGCATTTATGTAGGGCCTTTAACATCCCGAGGCACTTCACGGGAGCGTAAATCAGACAAAATATGACACCGAGCCACATAAGGAGATATTAGGACAGGTGACCAAAAGCTTGGTCGAAGAGGTAGGTTTTAAGGAGGGTCTTATAGAGAGACGGAGAGGTTTAGGGAGGGAATTCCGGAGCTTAGGGCCCAGGCAGCTGAAGGCACGGCCGCCAATGGTGGAGAGATTGAAATCGGGGATGAGCAAGAGGCCAGAATCGGAGGAGCGCAGAGATCTCGGAGGGTTGAAGGGCTGGAGGAGGTTACAGAGATAGGGAGGGGGCGAGGGCCATGGAGGGATTTGAACACGAGGATGAGAATTTTAAACTCGAGGCGTTCCCGGACCGGGAGCCGATGTAGGTCAGCGAGCACAGGGGGGTGATGGACCCACAGGATCAGGAGGCTTGCCCCATTTTTCCCTTCCCTGACCCTAGGGCTCGCTCGTCCCACGCTGGAGGCCGGCCCCTCTGCTCTGTTTCGCTCAGCACTACCGATACGGATTTCTAATTTTATAAAAACTGATTGAATGTATAAGGAAATATGAACAATTTGGCTAAAATCTCCCCTTGTCATTAAGATATTCCTTGTTAGTTATTGGTGGGAAGTCATTCTGTGCCTCTTTATCGGGCTTTCGATCTTATCCGGGCCCGTTTAGATTGGCCTCTGACGTGTGTTGTATTTCATTTGTCTTTCGACACTCGAGCTTGTAACTCGAGAACCTGATGTGGAAGCAAAGTGCCCCCCGAGCACTGCCCTCGAGCTGGGCTCCTTTTCAAACTCTCCCCGACTGAAATCCATTTCTAACTGGAAGTACAGGACGAGCATTCCTGCCGGCCAGAGCAAACAGCTTCTCTGCTGGGATCCCTGGGCTTTTCTCGGGCAGCATCCTGGCTGGACCGTCTCACCAATCCAAATCACATTTCAGGGACGACAACAATAACGTTTTATATTTATGCAGTGCCTTTAACGTAGTAAAACGTCCCAAGGATCTTCACAGGAGCGTAAATCAGACAAAATGTGGCACCGAGCCACATGAGAGGCTATTAGGACAGGTGACCAAAAGCTTGGTCAAAGAGGTGGGTTTTAAGGAGGGTCTTAAAGGTGGAGAGAGAGGCGGAGAGGACCCCCCTCACTAGGCGAGAGGGTCCTGTTTTGTGAGCACTTTTCATTAATGGCCACCAACTGGATATAAAACGAGCAGGAATTTGAAATAAGATCAGAAAATGTTAGAAATTAAAATGCAGATCTGTCAGCCTGTCAGAGATTAAAGCTTTGGGTGTGCAGAACCTTATTTGATGGGCCCTGCTTGACATTGCCATCTAACATGGGTTGGGAACTCCTGCATTTGCCGGGAGGGGGGTGGGGATGGTGTGTGTTTGGGGGTGTAGAGGGGAGAGGGTGGCGGGGAGGGCTATATTTGCAGGTCCATTAGTAAACACTTGTTATCGAACCTGGCGGTTATAATATCACAGCTCATCTGTCGCAAAGAATCACTGAAAACAACAAGACACGGGCCTGTTGTTTTTTTACTCTGGCACAGGGACGAAGCTGACACACAAACTGCTTCATCGGAACATCAGGCAAAAACGTCAGCGAGCCAGCTCGGGGCCTTTCATTGGTTTTTATTACCTTGAGACAGTCTGAAAGCTGCGCGCTGCCCTTTATTTAGAACACATACCCTTGCCATATCAGTGTGAAGGACTGAACTGTGAATTGCATGCCAGGGCAGCGAGGGGAGGGAGGAGAAGATTTCTGAAAATACGTCAAAGGCAACGTGACAAGCTGCCCACAGAAACACTTACTCGCTCGCACTGATGCAATGTAGAGAGAAGCTGTGGTTTCACAAGGTAGAAATGGAGGGGAAGAGAGAAAACCAGAGTTAAAAACCCCCAAACGCAATTCGTGTCAGCGATCCCAATCTCTTTGTTGCAGAAGTAAATTTTCCAAAAACGTGAAACGTATTTCTCTCTTATCTGATTTGGTGCAAAGGGGACAGTGAACGGGCAGATGCTGAGCAGGGCTAATATGGGATGTATACAGGGTGAGCATGTAATTGGAGCATTCGCTGTGCAGGAGCCAAGAATCATAATGACTCATTCCCATAATCAACACAAGGCAGGCAGCAAAGGATATTGCCTCAGCTTTCAACTTCGACTCATTTCATGGCAACAGAGAACAAGACTCTTCTAGTGATTCCACCCCAGTCTACATGGGAAATTTCACCCAGAAATCTCTTGTATCGGGAACACAGGAACAGGAGGAGGCCATTCAGCCCCTCGAACCTGTTCCACCATTCAATTAGATAATGGCCGATCTGTATCTGAACTCCATTCACCCGCCTTGGGAGTCTCACCAGGTCAGGGGTCATGTCCTATCATGGATCACGTCATAGCTCAAATTGCACTATAGGATATAGGGAGTCCCACTGTACCGGGGGTCACTCTGTATCGGGAGTCCCACTTTACCGGGGGTCACTCTGTATCGGGGGTCACTCTGTATCGGGGGTCACTCTGTAGTCCCAGTGTATCGGGAGTCCCACTATACCAGGAGTCCCTCAGTACCAGAACTAGCTGCGCCTCTAGCCAAGTTGTTCCAGTACAGCTACAACACTGGCATCTACCCGACAATGTGGAAAATTGCCCAGGTATGTCCTGTCCACAAAAAGCAGGACAAATCCAATCCGGCCAATTACTGCCCCATCTGTCTACTCTCAATCATCAGCAAAGTGATGGAAGGTGTCATCGACAGTGCTATCAAGCGGCACTTACTCACCAATAATCTGCTCACCGATGCTCAGTTTGGGTTCCGCCAGGACCACTCGGCTCCAGACCTCATTACAGCCTTGGTCCAAACATGAACAAAAGAGCTGAATTCCAGAGGTGAGGTGAGAGTGACTGCCCTTGACATCAAGGCAGCATTTGACCGAGTGTAGCACCAAGGAGCCCTAGTAAAATTGAAGTCAAAGGGAATCAGGGGGGAAACTCTCCAGTGGCTGGAGTCATACCTAGCACAAAGGAAGATGGTAGTGGTTGTTGGAGGCCAATCATCTCAGCCCCAGGACATTGCTGCAGGAGTTCGTCAGGGCAGTGTCCTCGGCCCAACCGTCTTCAGCTGCTTCATCGATGACCTTCCCTCCATCATAAGGTCAGAAATGGGGATGTTTGCTGATGATTGCACAGTGTTCAGTTCCATTCGCAATCCTCAAATACTGTGGCTACAAGAGCAGGTCAGAGGCTGGGTATTCTGCAGCGAGTGACTCACCTCCTGACTCCCCAAAGCCTTTCTACCATCTACAAGGCACAAGTCAGGAGTGTGATGGAATACTCTCCACTTGCCTGGATGAGTGCAGCTCCAACAACACTCAAGAAGCTCGACACCATCCAGGACAAAGCAGCCCGCTTGATTGGCACCCCATCCACCACCTTAAACATTCACTCCCTTCACCACCGGCGCACTGTGGCTGCAGTGTGTACCATCCACAGGATGCACTGCAGCAACTCGCCAAGGCTTCTTCGACAGCACCTCCCAAACCCGCGACCTCTACCACCTAGAAGGACAAGAGCAGCAGGCACATGGGAACAACACCACCTGCACGTTCCCCTCCAAGTCACACACCATCCCGACTTGGAAATATATCGCCGTTCCTTCATCATCGCTGGGTCAAAATCCTGGAACTCCCTTCCTAACAGCACTGTGGGAGAACCGTCACCACATGGACTGCAGCGGTTCAAGAAGGCGGCTCACCACCACCTTCTCAAGGGCAATTAGGGATGGGCAATAAATGCCGGCCTCACCAGCAACACCCACATCCCATGAAACTAATAAAAAAAGTCACTCTGTACCGGGACTCCCACTGTACCGGAAGTTTCACTCTATGCAATGTTTCACTGTATCGGGGGTCTCCGCGTAATCTGGGGGTCCCTCTGTAATCTGACAATTACATTTGTTTTTCATATTTTGGGTAATTTATGACCTCAAAGTTGATGGACCAGTGACCTGCGACCTTGTGAATTGGAATCTCCCGACCAATGGGCATTCAGCATTAACAGCGAGCTCTCGCTGCTCCGCTCCCTGATATGGTCTCTACCCTGTGCCATCAAATTGTCACAGCCCAAGAATTGTCAGTAGAAAACTTACTATAAAGCTCAGTCAAGTGATGTTGTTTTGTATCTTCACTCTCTTCCCTTGGAAAACAGTGTGAGGTGGTGGGAGGATTCGCCGGCTGATTATCAGTCTGACAGGCCGCGACATGAACACTCCTTCCATGGCCGTAACCGTCTCTATACCGGCCGATAGTGGGGTTAGTCCTATCCGGGGGGAGCGTTTTATGGGCTCCCACAACCCAAACAATGAGGGGGGGCCGCCCACACCCAGCGAACACGAGAATCCCACTGGATGTCAGCCCAGAATTCAGAGCCGGAGCTCCCCGGGACCGTCCGGTGCTCCGGTCTCCGCTCCCCGGGACCGTCCGGTGCTCCGGTCTCCGCTCCCCGGGACCGTCCGGTGCTCCGGTCTCCGCTCCCCGGGACCGTCCGGTGCTCCGGTCTCCGCTCGCCGGGACCGTCCGGTGCTCCGGTCTCCGCTCGCCGGGACCGTCCGGTGCTCCGGTCTCCGCTCGCCGGGACCGTCCGGTGCTCCGGTCTCCGCTCGCCGGGACCGTCCGGTGCTCCGGTCTCCGCTCGCCGGGACCGTCCGGTGCTCCGGTCTCCGCTCGCCGGGACCGTCTGGGACGAGGGAACGCTACCACTGAGCCAGAGGCTCTTGCCCTGGTCCTTCAAGCAATGATCTGTCATCGAACCAGTCAGGGTCACGGTCGGACAGCCCCATCCCCACTGACCATCTCACTTCACTCAAGGCGTCTCCTTGCACACTGGCTTCATGTTAACAAAGGGAATGGATTCAGCTTACACTTTCCCACAATCTTAAAGACAATGTGAAGCTGCCGTACAATGAATTTGGGAGCCATCAGAGCTCTGCGCATTCTTGTAACAGGGCCAATTCTTTAAACTTAACGCCAAACTGTGGGGCAAATTCCACATCACTGAAAAGATGTACATATAAAGAGCAACCATATCACATCTCGTAAACATCCCAAAACACTTCACATACGATGACTGACTCTTGGAGTGCAGTGACTCGTTATGTAACTAAATGTGTCAGACAATGTACATCAACAAGATTGCACAAACTGCGAGGGAAACAGAATCTACTTCCCTGGTATAAAGAAAAGAACTTGCATTTCTACAGCGCCTTTCACAACCTCAGGACGTCCCAAAGTGCTTTACAGCCAATGAAGCACTTTTTGAAGTGTAGTCACTGTTGTAACGTAGGGAAAAGCAGCAGCGAATTGGCGCACAGCAAGATCCCACAAACAGCAATGAGGTAATGACCAGATAATCTGTTTTTTAGTGACATTGGTTGAGGGATAAATATTGGCCCAGGACATCAGGGAGAACTCCCCCTGCTCTTCTTCAAAATAGTGGCTGTGGGATCTTTTACATCCACCTGAGAGGGCAGATGAGGCCTTGGTTTAACATCTCATCTGAAAAACAGCACCTCCAGACAGTGCAGCACCCCCTCAGTACTGGCACTGGGAGAGCCAGCCTAGAAGTCTCTGGAGTGGGACTTGAACCCACAAACTTCTAACTCAGAGGTCAGAGGCAAGAAGGTCTACCCACTGAGCCACAGCTGACAGCATAACAACGACAGGAAAAATTAATGACTCTGTGGGGTAGATGTTTGTCTGCACTGCCTGGACAGTAATCTGGGGAAGTGGACTGCCACCCTTTATACAACCCCCCCACTTTGAAATCATTGGAAAGATAACTGGAACAATCTACTCCATCAGAGCCCAGGCGAGGACAAAAATCTCCCCTCACGGGTTCATAACCCTTGGACCACAGGACGCCCTGACTGGTGGCGTCTGGGTCTGCACTGTAGACGGTTACGGTGCCAAGTCAGACCCGGAGAAGGCTGGGACCTATCTATCTTTTGGCGGAATGTGACTGTCCCTTACTGCCCTCAGAAGGTCCCGGTGGGCCGCTCTCCAGAGCAACCGAGAGCGCGTCAAGCGTCAACTGAGTAATGCGGACTGGAGTCACGTGGAGGCCCAGACTGGGTAAAGGCGGCAGGTTTTCATGGATCATTTGTCTGGTGCCAGTGCCACCTGCCATTTCACACCTTGCCACGTTGAACTCACAACCTGTGGGTTGCTCGTCCAAAGATTCCAACGTTCCTTGTGTTCTGTCCCTCAGGGGCAGGTCCCAACTCAAGTCATGTTAACTCATGTTAAACTTGTACAGAACCTTGGTCAGACCACACTTGGAGGGTCTGTGAACAGTTCTGGTCTCCCATATTATAAAAAGGATATAGAGGCGCTGGAGAAGGTGCAAAAAAAAAAAGATTTACAAGGATGATACCAGAACTGAGAGATTATACCCATCGGGAAAGATTGAACAGGCTGGGGCTCTTTTCTCTAGAAAAGGGGACACTGAGGGGTGACCTGAGAGAGGTCTTTAAGATAATGAAAGGGTTTGATAGGATGGACGGAGATAAGATGTTTCCACTTGTGGGGGAGACCAGACCTAGGAGCCATAAATATAAGATAGTCACTAATAAATCCAGTGGGGAATTCAGGAGAAACTTCTTTACCCAGAGCGTGGTGAGAATGTGGAACTCGCTCCCACAAGGAGTAGTTGAGGTGAATAGTGTAGATACATTTAAGGGGAAGCTGGATAAACACATGAGGGAGAAAGGAATAGAAGGATATGGTGAGATGAAGGAGGCTAGTGTGGAGCGTAAACACTGGCATGGACCTGTTGGGCCGAATGGCCTGTACATTCTATGTAATTCCTCTCACATGAGATTCTTGAGCCACTCACTAGGGGGAAGAGTAGCTGAGGTAGTTTCCTGTTGTCTTCCTCATGATTTTTTATTTTTGAAGTAGTTTCTCCCAGATGAGCTACAATCACAGCTAAAGAGGTTCACAATCCCTTTACAATGGAGGGGGGGGAAGGGTTGCACACAACCCAAGATCCAGAGCCAGGGCTCCGATTACTATCTGAGTGGGGCTCGAACCCAGCCCTTATAACTCCAAGGTGGGGACACCACCCCCCTGAGCCAGTGGTCACTCTGTCTGTGCACGAGTCCCCTGCTGGAGGTTAACCCAGTGTCCAGAGAACATATCCTAGTCTCTGCTCTCTGTGTGGAGCTGGGGTTTGAACCCTTCACCTTCTGACCCTAAGGTGGGGAAACGGTACCAGTGAGCCATAGGCTGGCGCCAGCGCACCTGGTACAAGAGGCACCAAGTCAGACGTAGGTCACACAACAGTGTGCAGATTCTTAAAGTGTATTGGATCACACCCAATAGCACTGAGTAAATGCTTTTTCCAACTAACTGGCTCGCTGGTGTATCAGGCACTCGACCAGAGGGGAGGTAATAAAGAACAGGCCCATTCTACCCATCAAGGCCATTCCCTCCACAGCCGATGTACAATTTGCCCAAATGTGGACTTCATTCCATCTGAGGGAGATAAGATGAAGCTCTCAGAAGAGAAAACTCTGTGAAACTTTTCCCCAAAAGGTAGAGTCCGTGTTATTAATCTGGACGAACCTGAGCAGCTGCATTCCGCAACCAACTAATCCATGTCTCCACTATGTTCCACAGAGTGTTTGTACCTCGATGAGTGTTCTTATCACTGTCTCCTTCAACCCTGCTCTGTAACATCAGCCTTGAGCTTGTTCAATGTAGCTCAGACTCGCTCTCCCTTCACGGTTTGACTAAAACTGTTTACATTCCAGGAGACAGCCCTCACATCTCATTCTCTGATGACACTCCCCTCATATCTCAGCGAGTGTTAGCAGAACAAGTTATCTCGATAAACAGCTACCCCTGGTTCGCAAGCAACGATAGGCTGAGGTTGGCTCCCTTGGACTTCAAGGGGTGACGATAACAATTCTCTCCAACACTCCTGCAGACGCAGAGAACACTCCCAAACCACTCCTGGAGTTAGCAACCAATAAAATGGAGGAGGAACCAAAGGTGAGGTCAGATGAAGAAGAAAATGGACCTGAGTATCTTTGTAGGTACAGCTCAGGAGGTGGCCATTCGGCCCATTGTGCCTGTGCCGGCTCCATGAAAGAGCTATCCAATTAGTTCCATTCCCCTGCTCTTTCCCCATAGCCCTGCACATTTTTTCCCTTTCAAGTATTTATCCATTTCCCTTTTGAAAGTTATTATTGAATCTGCTTCCACCGCCCTTTCAGGCAGCGCATTCCAGATCAGAACAACTCGCTGCGTAAAAAAAATGTTTCATGTCACCTCTGGTTCTTTTGTCAATCACCTTAAACCTGTGTCCTCTGGTTACCGACCCTCCTGCCGGTGGAAACGATTTCTCCTTATTTACTCTATCAAAACCATTCATGATTTTGAACACCTCGATTAAATCTCCCCTTAACCTTCTCTGCTCTGAGGAGAACAATCCCAGCTTCTCCAGTCTCTCCACATCACTGAAGTCCCTCATCCCGGATACCATTCTAGTAAATCTCCTCCCCACCCTCTCTAAGGCCTTGACATCCTTCCTAAAGTGCGGTGCCCAGAATTGGACCCAATACTCCAGCTGAGGCCTAACCAGTGTTTTATAAAGGTTCAGCATAACCTCCTTGCTTTTGTACTCTATGCCTCTGTTTATTAAGCCCAGGATCCCCCATGCTTTTTTAACAGCCTTCTCAACTTGTCCTGCCACCTTCAGTGATTTGTGCACATACACCCCCAGGTCTCTCTGTTCCTGCACCCCCTTTAAAATTGTACCATTTAGTTTATTTTGCCTCTCCTCATTCTTCCTACCAAAATGTATCACTTCACACTTCTCTGCTTTAAATCTCATCTGCCATGTGTCTGCCCATTTCACCAGTCTGTCTCTGTCCTCCTGAAGTCTGTTACTATCCTCCTCCTCCTACAACATTTCTGAGTTTCGTGTCATCTGCAAACTTTGAAATTATACCCCAAGGAAGTTTTACTCTGTATCTAACCCGTGCTGTACCTGCCCTGGGAGTGTTTGACGGGACAGTGTAGAGGGAGCTTTACTCTGTATCTAACCCGTGCTGTACCTGCCCTGGGAGTGTTTGACGGGACAGTGTAGAGGGAGCTTTACTCTGTATCTAACCCTGTACCTGCCCTGGGAGTGTTTGATGGGACAGTGTAGAGGGAGTTTTACTCTGTGTCTAACCCTGTACCTGCCCTGGGAGTGTTTGATGGGACAGTGTAGAGGGAGGTGGTTTCTGTAACGAGCGTTCAATCTTATGTCACACAGTTGCACACCGAATTTGAGGAGCTTGTGTATTTTACTGAGTGTTAAAGACCGTCCTAGCCTGGACTAGCTATCAATATGTCCCAGGGTGACTGTAATATTATCGCAGGCACAATGAGTTTGGAAGCCCAACCCCTCAGGTGCAGGTGGAGTCTCAGCCCTGTTGCAATCCCCATTCCATAGACCTAGTCCTTATCCTATTGTCCAGAATTGCTCCCCAACCTTCCCAAACAAGTTTAACCAGAAATAATTGTTTGCATCAAGGCCCCTAAAAGCACTGAATAGAGACAGCAGAGGCAGGCAGCCGGCTTGTGTCACACACTGCACTCTTTGTTTGTGAAATGATTCGCAATTCGTGTGGAAAGCTGAGGGTTAAAATGATGCTGGCCACCCTCCACGATCCTGTTTTATTTTAATATCCTGTTTGTTGTGGTGTGTCGCCAAAATCTCTCCATGTGGTGCAGGCGCAGGCCTTTTGCCAATCCCCGGGGGCAGAGCGACTTTTTACAAAACAAAGTCTTCGTGAATCGTTAAATGTTGCTTCCCGCACTCAGTCTGATCTGCCTCGCGCCCCACCCCTCCACCTTCTCTCGGCTAAAGACAGCAGCCTCTCGGCCTGCCATTGATGTCAGGGCGTAATAGGCCATTCACACCTCAGTGACTCTCCCTCCTCCCACCTGGACGCTGCTGTCTCTCGTGCGGGTGACTCACACAAACGGTCACTCGTCATGTGTGAGCCCAGACAGCGATTTGGCAGATTATTCAACTGCGGTGGGGCATCTCAGTTGACCCCAGGCGGCGTGTTGGCAGACTATTTAACTGCGGGGGCAGCACAGTTGTGCCCAAACAGCATATTGACAGGCTATTCAACTGTGGGGGCATCGCAGTTGAGCTCAAGCAGCAGGTATTTGCAGACTATTCAACTGCGGGGGGCATCGCAGTTGAGCCCAGGCAGCGGGTGGTGGCAGACAATTCAACTGCGGGGGGTATCATAGTTGAGCCCAGTGCGTTGGCAGACTATTCAACTGCAGCGTGCATCACAATTACATCCTATTCTGCCTTCATCCAACACCCAGACCCGCCCTTTGGAGCAGGAGTCACTGGATTGCAGTCGGCAGCAGGAATCCTGGCAGAATACCCCCACCCCCGATTGACATCGGTTAACTAAGCACAGACTGGGGGGGTTGAACCTGAGACTCATTCCCCCCCCCCGCTACCCCCTGCCCTGGTCTGTATCACTCTGGTACCCCACTCGAGCTTCCCCATTGCCCGAACACTGCAAAAAGACCCAGTAAAACCTTGCAAAAAGAAGGCGAGAAGTTTTTGCACCTTTTCCCGATCTTGCGGGGGCGGGCGGGGGCGCGGGGGGAGGGGAGGTACGAAGCAGAAATGTTTCCTTGTATTTTTAGATTTTGCATTTCTCATCTGCAGGCCAGCATTCCAACTCCATGAGTCCTCCAGCTGCTTTCAAGCTTTTGTACAAAATATAGATTTTGTAGATTCCCACGTAAATCCCATCACGTACACCCCACAGATTCAATAATAACTTTCAAAAGGGAATTGGATAAAGACTTGAAGGGGAAAAAATTTGCCGGACTATGGAGAAAGAGCAGCGGCGGGGGCGGGTTACTAATTGGATTTCAAAGAGCCAGCACAGGCATGATGGGCCGAATGGCCTCCTCCTGCACTGCATGATTGATTCTATGAACCCCACCGCCTTCTGATGACTCACAATTTTCCCCAAGATCGACTCTTATCTGAACGGCACAACGATCCTCTGAAACTGTGCCGATCATCTAAGTCTAAAAACTTTCACGAACTAGTTTTATGGTGGTGGGGTGGGGGGGCGCGGGGGCTGTGGTGGAGGAACAGAACAATTTGTCTGTCGCTAACCAGTTCCTGGAAGTCTTCAAACTCATAGTTTGCCGTTCGGCAGCCTCTCGAAATTTCAACTCCAAGGCCCCTTGTTTTGACACGGGGTTAAAAGCAGAGGGCGTGACCTGCCACCGATAGGTAACCAGCTGTGCGGGGCAGACTCTGAGCAACACACGGCGGAATAGGTTCCCCCCTGCACACGGGGCCCTTTACAAAGAGGACTTGTTAAATATTGACTCGGTCTTGGCTGGGAGGCAAGGGGCAGGGGGCGGGAGGGGGGAGGGCAGCCGAGCCTTTTGCAACCTCCTGGGAGATGACCACTCTTTTGTTTTTATGAGACAACACCCTTCACCAGACTCTTCACAAAATGGCTGCTCCCCACTGTCCAGTAATTATAAAGCACAAGACTTGAGAACAAGGCTCTCTCTCTCTCTCTCGAGCATTGCCAACTGGGCAGGGACATAGCTCACATTACGACATTTGCAGTTGCTTGCCAAAAACAGTTTATCTGCTTAGACCCTGCAGAATTACTGGCTTCTATTTTATTAACAATTTTTTTCATTTTTAACAATTTTTACAGCCTTGAAATTAGGCTGTTTGAACGCCAGTGTACGAATTTCCAGATGTTTTTTTCCCTAATCCACTCTCTCAATAAGAAAGGACGTGCATTTACAGACCACTTTATCGTGACCTCAGGACGTCCCAATTGGCTTTACAGCCAATTAAATACTTTTTGAAGTGTGGCCACTGTTGTAATGTAGGGAAACGCGGCAGCCAATTTGCGCACAGCAAGATCCCACAAACAGCAATGTGATAACGACCAGATAAGTGATGTTGGTTGAGGGATAAATATTGGCCCCAGGAACCCCGGGGGAGAACTCCCCCCTGCTCTTCTTCAAAAACAGTGGCCCTGAGAGGGCAGACGGGGCCTCGGTTTAACGTCTCATGCGATCTGTTTATTATAAATAGGTTAATGCCTCAGGTCAAATGGCTGTTGAAAGGATTTCACACAAACCTCTTTACAGCTCATAAACTAATTTCACGGCCTACACATTCCTCGCCTCGGAGTGAGACCAAACTGTAGTTTGAAGGTGAATAACACTGCAGCCCACCTCCACACACGTCTCTCCACCCCACCAGAACACCAGCATTAATGGTTCAAGAACTGGGCGCTAATTTTTTTTTTCTCTCTTTGGCTGACTGCTAAGATAAATCGGAGTGCTTTCTACACGGTGAGAAACTAGGAACTGTGGAGGAGCAGAGAGATTTGGGAGGCCGAGTACACAAGTCATTAAAAGCTGGCGCACAGGTACAAAAAGCGATCAAAAAAAAAGGTTAATGGAATGTTGGCTTTTATCTCGAGGGGACTGGAATACAAAGGGGTGGAAATTATGCCAGCTGTGCAGAGCTCTGGTCAGATCACATCTGGAGAGACTGCGTTCAGTTCTGGGCACCGCACCTCAGGAAGGATATATTGGCCTTGGAGGGGGTGCAGCGCAGATTCACCAGAATGGTACCGGGGCTAAAAGGGTTAAATTACGAGGACAGGTTCCATAGACTGGGCTTGTATTCCCTTGGGTTTAGAAGATTGAGGGTGATCTAATCGAGGTCTTTAAAATGATTAAAGGATTTGATAGGGTAGATAGAGAGAAACTATTCCCTCTGGTGGGGGAGAGTCCAGAACAAGGGGGCAGAACCTTAAAATTAGAGCCGGGCCGTTCAGGGGTGATGTCAGGAAGCACTTCCTCACACAAAGGGGAGTGGGAATCTGGAACTCTCTCCCCCAAAAAGCTGGGGATGTTGGGGGTCAATTGGAGCTTTCAAAAATGAGGTTGACAGATTTTTGTTGGGTGAGGGCATCGAGGGATACGGAGCCGAGGCGGCTACATGGAGTTGAGGTGCAGATCAGCCATGATCTAGTAGAATAACGGAACAGGCTGGAGGGGCTGAATGGCCCTCTCCTGTTCCTATGAGTGTGGACCAGGATTGGCACGAACCATTCCCGGCTAATGGGAAAGGTCAGCGGAGCAGGAACGAAAGTCGTGGCTGTTTAACCTTCTCCGCCAGGGCCTCACAATCTGCCCAGCAACATAAACAGAGAGGATTCTGGGGTGGCGGGGCACAGGGAAGATCGGCTGATGCAAAAGGCAAGTCAGCCCTCACTGGGTTTGTCGTGTGGGAGAGAGGCTCCCTTGAACTGGGATTCTCTCCGGTTTTACATTGATAGCAGGACTCAGCTTTGTTGGGATACACTGTCTCTGATTCTCTCCGCCCCTTGTTTCATTCACTAGCGGGCGATGTAAGTGGCATCAACTTACGGGATAGGCTCGTCCCAAGTGGGGGCTCTCCATCCCTCCCCGTCCCCAAAGTTTCCCAAATACTTTCTCGTGAAGAGGGCTCCCGTTCAAGCTTTCCCCCTGCTGCCTCTGCTTTTCTGTCGGGGTCGGTCAGCAATTAGCCTGTCCGTTCGTTAAGTCTCGAGTATTTGGACCGAGGCTTGTGTTTCGAGGGGAGGGGGCAGGGGAGTGGGGGGGTTGGGCATTATCGATCCAGGTGTTTGTCGCTGGCTGAAACCCAAGAATAGAGGAGACAGGTCCTTGAAGAATTCCTCCTCGATTCAGCTCCAGAGAATATACCATGTAGTACGTGGCGGAGGAAGAGAATCTTCATTTACCTGATCAATGCTCAGCCAGTCTGTTCCAGCTGATACTACCTACAGCACAGAAACAGGCCATTCGGCCCGACTGGTCTATGCTGGTGTTTATACTTCACACGAACCTCCTCCCACAGTGATGACCTCTTCCCACACTGCCCCCCCGCCCCGTGTGAGTGTTTCTTTGATCGTTGTGGCTGGTTTACTCCCTTGGTTATTGAATGGTGGGAGATGTTTGTCCTGTAATTATCCACATGGGGAGTCCGTTTACTTGTATTGCTTGTGAGCCCTTTCCACTAAAATCAGTCCATGTGGTTAAAGCAATTCCACCCAGAGCCTCACCTGGGGCTGGTCAGCGGTTTTCTATTGGACGACACTGACCTACAAAGGTGTGTGTGTCATTATGTAACTTATCGTGATGTGAATTCACAAATAAAAAGAAAATGAGCTTTGGCAAACTATTTTTTTTCCAATGAAAAGCCCGCCCCTTTAATTTGGAGATCATTTTACTTGCCAGGTGTAATATTGGGTTTGCAATAGTTTTGGTAAATCACAAGGAAGGAGAACATGGTGGGTGGAGATTACATGTTAGAGTGAGGGACTGACATTGCACAGAAACAGGCCATTCGGCCCAACAGGTCCATGCTGGTGTTTACACTCCCCACACTCCAATTTACCTCTTCCCGCCCTGCCCCCCCCCCCGTATCTCTCTATTCCTCTCTCTCTCATGTGTGCATCGAGCCTCCCCTTAAATGCATCAACACTCACTGCTTCATCCACTCCACGTGGCAGCGAGCTCCACATTCTCAACTCTCTCTGGGTAAAGAAATTCCTCCTAAATTCTTTATTTGATCTGTTAGTGACTGTCTTATATTTATGGCCCCCATCTTCTGGACTCACCCACAAGTGGGAACAGTTTCTCCACAACCACCCTATCGAACCCCTTCATAGTCCAAGGACTTCGATCAGGTCTCCTCTTAGTCTTCCTTTTTCCAGAGAAAAGAGCCCCAGCCAGCTCAGTCTTTCCTGATAGTTGCATCCTCTCAACTCTGGTACCAGCCTTGTAAATCTTTTTTGCACTTTCTCCAGTGCTTCAATATTCTTTTTGTAGTGTGGGGACCAGAACTGCTCACCGTACTCCGAATGTGGTCCAACCAAGGTTCTATATCAATTTCACATTAACTCCCTGCTTTTCTATTCTATTCCTCTAGAATAATGGGTTCACGTCCCACTCCAGAGACTTGACAACATCATCCAGGCCGACACTCCCAGTGCCAGTACTGAGGGAGTGCTGCACTGTCGGAGGTGCCGTCTTTCGGATAGGACGTTAGACTGAGGCCCCGTCTGCCCTCTCGGGTGGATGTAAATGATCCCATGGCCACTATTTGGAAGACGAGCAGGGGAGTTCTCCCCGGTGTCCTGGCCAATATTTATCACTCAACCAACATCATTAAAAACAGATTATCTGGTCATTTATCTCATTGCCTCAATAAGAGTGAGTGAACTTCAAAAAACGGGGGTTCCACCCAAACCTGCCCCATTCCCGCGGGGGGATTAAATTAAAAACAAGGGGAGTAGGGTCTTGACTTTGTGTGATGATGTAAAGCGGGTGACCATGAATCAACTGCCCCTTGTACACCTCTCCCATCAGCGCAAACAAAAATCTGGAAAGCTGTAAGACAGACTGCTGCTTTGTGATCGCCCGTTTTACCCCATCGCACAGAATCAAAATCAACCTCAGGGTTTATTAATAATGAATAAACAGTAAGAAAGGATTTGGAAACAGAAATCCACCGTCATAATGTACACTGAGAGGATAATCCCCCAATATTATATAATCATTTACATCACGTACCTCTGTCGACCAGTTGTTGTGTTTAATCTATCAGGCCATGGACAAGGACACACACACGCACACACACAGAGCAAACTGTTTGGCTATAATTCATCCGGCCCTCCTTCATTGACTGAGTTGAGAAACAACCTTTAGACTGGCTTTGTCTCCCAATCACCGATACATTTTTCTCTTTTCAGTACACAGCCCTCCTCTCCCAAAAGGCGCTGACCTCTGCTCGCCCTCCGGTACCTGGTCTGACCAGTCGGGCAAGAGGCTGAGCGATGGTGGGCCAGTCGACATTGAGAAAACACCAACCTAATCCTCCTCACCTCTCTCCTCCTCACCCCCTTTCCCCCTCCTCCTCACCCCCTCTCCCTCTCCTCACCCACTGCCCCTCCTCACCCCCTCCTCCTCCTCCTCCTCCTCAGCCCCTCTCCTTCTCCTCACTCCCTCTCCCCCTCCTCGCTCCCTCTCCCCCTCCTCGCTCCCTCGCCCCCTCCTCGCTCCCTCTCCGACTCTTCGCTCCCTCTTCCCCTCCTCAACCCTCTCTCCCTCCTCAACCCTCTCTCCCTCCTCACCACCCCCTCTCCCTCTTCACCCCCATTGATGTTTGTGGGATCTTGCTGTGCGTAAATTGGCTGCCGCGTTTCCTACATTACAAAAGTACCTTTGTCAAAAGTAGCTGTAAAGCATTTTGAGATGTCCTGAGGTCGTGAAAGGCGCTATATAAATGCAAGTTCTTTTATTTACTTTGGCAATCCTGGCCTTCGTTTTGGAAACCAGGCAGAGAAAGAGTCCACAGTGTGACACCTTGTGTGGATTTTCCAATCTTCCTGCCTATATCTAAATTGCCATTAAATATGGGGCTCCTCATCAGAACAGAGTACATTCCAAAACATTATTACCAAATTAACTCATTCAATAATTGTTGATAAAAACACCAAGACTGGTGAAACAGGACAGGCCGTCTGCACAAGTACAAGACGTAACATTTAATGGACCGTTTCTGAACTTCAGAGAGAGCTTGCCACAAGTTAGAACTGGCCAATAAAATCAAACAGCCACAACAACAGAGAAATTCCTTAAGAAAAGAAAAACTGCTGAAACTGACAAAAGAGTCAAGGGGGTTTTAAATAAATCACTCGACCATCTGCTCTGTACTGATAAGAGGTGAATTCTTGGTTCTAACCCTCTTGTTGTCTCTGGGAGTTCAGTGAAATGTACTGGTGGACTTGTGAGATTTTCATACTGGGGTTATACTGGGCTCCCACCAGAGAGGAAACTGTTGCTGGAGCAATTAATAGTTGTGAAATCGAGTGCTGCAGACATGAGATTATCTGGTATGAGCTCCCAGAGTGTGAGGCTCCCCGCTGGGAGCCACACGTCAGAAACCTATTCCCATTGTGTCCGCGTGAACTGTGAAAAAAACACCCATCCAAAGAATTCGAGATTGGATCTCGAAAGAATATCTAAAGATGTATAGACTGGGGTACAGTACTGGTGAGGTACAGGTCTGTCATTGTATAACACTGGGGTACAGTACTGGTGGGTACAGGTCTGTCACTGTATAACACTGGGGTACAGTACTGGTGGGTACAAGTCTGTCATTGTATAACACTGGGGTACAGTACTGGTGGGTACAGGTCTGTCACTGTATAACACTGGGGTACAGTACTGGTGGGTACAGGTCTGTCACTGTATAACACTGGGGTACAGTACTGGTGGGTACAGGTCTGTCATTGTATAACACTGGGGTACAGTACTGGTGGGTACAGGTCTGTCACTGTATAACACTGGGGTACAGTACTGGTGGGTACAGGTCTGTCATTGTATAACACTGGGGTACAGTACTGGTGGGTACAGGTCTGTCACTGTATAACACTAGGGTACAGTACTGGTGGGTACAGGTCTGTCACTGTATAACACTGGGGTACAGTACTGGGGGGACAGGTCTGTCACTATATAACACTGGGGTACAGTACTGGTGGGTACAGGTCTGTCACTGTATAACACTGGGGTACAGTACTGGTGGGTACAGGTCTGTCACTGTATAACACTGGGGTACAGTACTGGTGGGTACAGGTCTGTCACTGTATAACACTGGGGTACAGTACTGGTGGGGACAGGTCTGTCACTGTATAACACTGGGGTACAGTACTGGTGGGGACAGGTCTGTCACTGTATAATGATGCAAGTTGTTGTTGTTGTTGAACTCCGACCTGATCCTGACCCATTTCCCGGAATCGGGAGGATATTCCTCAGGCACGGAGGGCTCCCAATGGGATTCCCGTCATGCGAGAGGGTTCCCGCCAGTTACTCCCCAAGGAAAAATCCCGACAGTGCTGCGCTGGGACAACGGGCTGGGATGGCCTTAAAGGGGCAGGCGTGTTCTGGGGGTCGTTCCAGCTGCAACCTCGAAGGCCTCAGCCGAGAACCCCGTCATTGGCCAAGCTTTTTGGTCACCTGTCCTAATGTCTCCTTTTAGGCTCGGTGTCAATTTCTGTTCGATTTACGCTCGTGTGAAGCACCTTGGGACTTTTACTACATTAAAGGCTCTCGATAAATGCAAGTTGTTGTTTTACTTATATATAAAATATCGTCTGGCACACAGTTAAATGCAGCTCAATGCTCTGTATCAATCCAAAACCTCTCCACTCAATACCAGTCGCCTAGGCTTCACTCATCGTCTCTCCTGGCCGTGTCACTCTCCCCCATACGGTGATACTGCTTGAAAACCTGCCTCACAGGGCTTCAAGCACAAAGATGGCCATCTCTTGCTGAGCTGGAGTTGCCGAGGTCTGTCCTGGGCTGTGTGAATGCTGCTCTTCGCCACCGCATAGAATTACATCGAATTTTACAGCACGGAAACAGGCCATTCGGCCCAACAGGTCCATGCCGGTGTTTACCCTCCCACCTTATTTCAATCTCACCCTATCAACATATCCTTCTGTTCCTTTCTCTCTCATGTGTTTATCCAGCTTCCCCTTAAATGCATCTGTTATATTCACCTCAACCACTCCTTGTGGGAGCGAGTTCCACATTCTCACCACTCTCTGGGTAAAGAAGTTTCTCCTGAATTCCTGATTGGATTTACTAGTGACTATCTTATATTTATGGCCCCTAGTTTTGGACAAGTGGAAACATCTTCTCTGTATCTACCCTCTGCAAACCCCTTCATAATTTTAAAGGCCGCATTACAACCTTTGGAGTCTTTCTGTACTCCCGGCAACCACTAGGGTGCGAATTTCTCTTGAGACATGTGTTTTTGTTACAGTTGCCTCCAGAGGCACCCTGGACTGATTAATACTCCCCACAAACAAGTCCGTATTTGTGCAACTGCGAGGCTTCATTGAGTTCTAATTTGTTCCGAGGTGCACAGTGTTAAATGTACTGCAGTTACCGTTCATCTCCACCTAATGATACCGGGGTGGGGAGAATATTTCTCACAGGATCTACATTAGATACAAGTTGGTATCGATAGATAACCATTTTTCAGCCACTTTGCATGCATATCTAAATGCACAGCGACCTGAATGCAGACTGGGGCCAGCACGACTAAACAGCTTTAAACAAAACAACTCTTGCAGGTTTCAATGACCAAAAAAACAGGAAATACTTCGAAGGTTCAACCGAGCTACAAAAACAACAACAAAAAAAAAGCAGAGGGTGGGAGTTAAGGGACATTTCTCGGACTGGCAGAAAGTGGGGACGTGGTGTCCCCCAGGGAATCTTGCTGGGACCACCGTTGTTCACCATGTACAGAAATGATCTGGACTCTGGATTTGCAGCTGATACCAAATTGTTGGAGGGGGGGGTGGGCGAGGGTATAGTTAATAATGTGGAGGACTGTACCATAATACAAGAAGATAGAAACAGACTGGCAGAATGGGCAGATAAAATGGCAAATGAAATTCAATATAGCCAAGTGCGAGGTGGTTCATTTTTGTAGAGGATTAAGGCGGCCACATATTCCTTGGAAGTAAGAAACCGAAAGGGGTAAAGGAGCCAAAGGATCTGGGAATACGGATAGATAAATCGCTAAAATTAGCTACACAAGTTGATAAAGCCAAAAAGAGTAAAAACAAAGTATTAGGGTTCATTTCTATAGGAATAGAATAGAAAAGCAGGGAGTTAATGTGAAATTGATATAGAACCTTGGTTGGACCACATTCGGAGTACGGTGAGCAGTTCTGGTCCCCACACTACAAAAAGAATATTGAAGCACTGGAGAAAGTGCAAAAAAGATTTACAAGGCTGGTACCAGAGTTGAGAGGATGCAACTATCAGGAAAGACTGAGCTGGCTGGGGCTCTTTTCTCTGGAAAAGGGAAGACTAAGAGGAGACCTGATCGAAGTCCTTGGACTATGAAGGGGTTCGATAGGGTGGTTTGTGGAGAGACTGTTCCCACTTGTGGGTGAGTCCAGAAGATGGGGGCCATAAATATAAGACAGTCACTAACAGATCAAATAAAGAATTTAGGAGGAATTTCTTTACCCAGAGAGAGTTGAGAACGTGGAGCTCGCTGCCACATGGAGTGGATGAAGCAGTGAGTGTTGATGCATTTAAGGGGAGGCTCGATGCACACATGAGAGAGAGAGGAATAGAGAGATACGGGGGGGGGGGGCAGGGCGGGAAGAGGTAAATTGGAGTGTGGGGAGTGTAAACACCAGCATGGACCTGTTGGGCCGAATGGCCTGTTTCTGTGCAATGTCAGTCCCTCACTCTAACATGTAATCTCCACCCACCATGTTCTCCTTCCTTGTGATTTACCAAAACTATTGCAAACCCAATATTACACCTGGCAAGTAAAATGATCTCCAAATTAAAGGGGCGGGCTTTTCATTGGAAAAAAAAGTTTGCCAAACCTCTTTTTTTTTATTTGTGAATTCACATCACGATAAGTTACGTAATGACACACACACCTTTGTAGATCAGTGTCGTCCAATAGAAAACCGCTGACCAGCCCCAGGTGAGGCTCTGGGTGGAATTGCTTTAACCACATGCACTGATTTTAGTGGAAAGGGCTCACAAGCAATACAAGTAAACGGACTCCCCATGTGGATAATTACAGGACAAACATCTCCCACCATTCAATAACCAAGGGAGTAAACCAGCCACAACGATCAAAGAAACACTCACACACTCTGATTTTTGTCTCACCGTTTTACCAACAAATGCACAAAAAGGTTAAAGTTCACACGCGCACACTGTGCCAATAGGAGTATTGCGATCACAGGACCGGGGACGGTCTCTGTTACCCACTTTTTATTTACTGGTCAGAAATGCAATTAGCCACATCTGGATTCCCAATTAGCCACATGTGGCTGGCGGATTGGACAACACGGTCATATCAATTCACTGAAACAGTTCAAAAAAACATTTTGCAGAATAAATCAAATGTCACTGTTTTGTGCAGGAAAGTACCAGAGGACGTACTGCACGTCACTTTCACGTGATATGACCACAACCTGAAATGACACAACACAGTCCTCCACTCCTCCTCCATTTCATCGCCTCTCCCCCCGAAGGAAAAAAAAAGGAAATAAAATAAAGGCTTGGCCAAATACTCCTCCCCCACCGCCCCTTCCCCTTTAAAATGCACGGTCCGCGGAATCTCTCACCTCCACCATTCTTGTAGCAGAGATATGGAAATCTCCAGATGTTGCCTAAGCCGATGAATCCCCCAGCGACTGATAGGATGAAGTCGAGTTTGTTCGCCCACTTCTCTCGTTGCATTTTGCCGTCTGCCTCGTCCTCAGGCCTGGTACCAGGGCTCTTCCCGGGAGAGGGCTTGAGGGTGTCTTTGTGAAAATCTTTTAAGCAATGCATCTTTTCACCCCGGGCCATTCCTGAGTAACACACACACACCACGGACAAGAGGAGAAGAAAGAGAGACGGTCCAACTGAGTACTGTTCATCTCAAGAAGCAAGGGGAGCAAGTCACAAATCCGTATATAATCTGATTCCAACTAGCCTCTTACATTCCTGATCAATCGAAAATACTAATCTGGAGATCAATTAATCCCATTTATTAATCTGTCTCCTCCTCCTCCCCCCCCTTTCCAAAGCCATCCTTTCTTAATCTTGGGCCAATCTCCATTTTGCCTCTCTTTTTATTATCTTTCCTTCATTTTATCCATCCGTGACTCCTCTCTCTCTCTCAATGGCTAAATCCCAATCCCTTTCCTTAAATATCCATCACCCGAGCAGTTTTTAAAAAAAAAAGAAAATGTGCTTTTAATCTCATTTCATGCTAAGAATACGTCCCCATTTCCGCTAGGTGTACCCACCCTTTCTTTGCAATTCATTCCAGCCAGTTTCCCCCCCACATGTTACTGCTAAAACCTTACCGAATCCCTCCATGTCTCTCCCTCCTGTAACAATGTGTATATATAGATTTTTTTTTAAAAAAAACAAAACGCTTACTTATGTTTCTCTGAAGAGTAAAAAAAAACGTTTTGATTAAAAGCAAAGTTAATATTCCGTTCTCTTTTTTTTAAATTTTACAATAATAAAACGCAGTAATTCGCTACATTGACAATACATACAACAAAAGCAGTACTGTACTCCGGGAATAACGCCCTTACTCTCCGTCCAGTACACTTGTCCAGCCTTCTGTTTGAGAGAATAAAAAAAAACCAGAAAAGGAACAAAAAAACTAGAGAAAATACAAACACCGGGAAAAGGAACCAACACAATTTCGCAAATAAATACTAAAGATATATTTTTTTAATTCGTTCAACGCAAAAGATACGATTTCAACCCTTGAATATAAAGCCCAAGGAGAGAAATGTTCCTTTAGATCATTAAAAAAGATCACTATGTATATATATTTTGATGAGATATATATTATTTAAAATCGGTTTCTTTGTTTCCGTCGAACGGATATCTGAAATTAACAAGCGGTTCGTCTGGTCAATTACACCAGCTCGGGATTCTTGTAATTCTCTAAAATATTAATATATTATATATTTTAAATGTAGTTCTCCCTCCATCAGGTTTTTGATGTTGGGTTTCAGGAGAAACTTGCCCTGGTTTTAAAAAAAAAATCCCCAACACTCACAGGAATCAGTTTTACACTTTGAAGTTAGCACAATAAAAAGAAACCATTAGTATCTAAATATATCAAAGCTAAGGATTGTATCTTTCACTCCAAAAGATGTCCCTGAATTATTCCTGATTACCTGTGTCTGGGATCCTAGAGGGCTGCCGGATCCCGGAGCCGTGCACAGATCTCTCGGCTTACTTCACTGCCAAATGAATCCGGGATTAGAGAGGAGTAAATTTCATTTATATGGGCCTCTCCTTAACCAGCCCTCCTCGCTGGCTTCAGCATTAACCGCATGCATGAGTGGAAAAACCCAGAGCGAAGTTGCCTCTGTGCGTCAGGACGTAAAAAAATTGGCACGCTGCAGAGAGAGGGAGAGAGAGAGAGAGAGAGAAAGAGTAGGGAGAGAGAGAGAGAGAGAAAGAGTAGGGAGAGAGAGAGAGAGAGAGAAAGCAGTCTTGATATTCAGACAGAATCAGAGGAAGTTACAGCACGAGGGGGGAGACCGCAATCTTCACACAACACAACACCTCCCATTAAAACCCATTGCATCAGAACCCCTCCTTCACCCCCTCTCCCTCTGCCTCCCCATTTAACAAACCCCCCAAGATGCTCCCTGGGACTGAGGCAACGCATTCTTCTGACTATTTCCATCCCTTGCACTGTGTAGCCAGGCGTTTAAAGTGGAGACTCTTAGCAAAGGAGTAAATTCAGTCCTCAGGGACCCCAGTGCCCCCCTTTTTATTTTTATTTCTGCAACACTCCCCACCCCCCACCACCTCCCCCATTCTTTAGGGGGAGAACAGTTTAATCCTCTGCCCTGATTGATGGCCACAACATGCAGTCAAACCCCTCGCTCAATTCAGGGCCTTGGTTCCTGCTGGCAGTGCACTGGTTAACCCCTCGGTGTGAATTTGGTCAGTACGCTGCTTTTGATACGATTGTTAACAGGTTTATTTTAATGCCTGG